>NW_006443138.1:18617384-18627376 GCF_000325575.1 Pteropus alecto | reverse complement strand
CTAGGGAGTGAGTTCCAGGATATATTAAGTGAAAAAAGCAAGGTAGAAAGAGTGGGATGTTTTTCTCTTCCTATTTAAATTTTCTTTCATAGATAAATGCATGTTATCATTTATCTATAAAAGATTAGATATAAATATTTAATATATACATTATATAAACATTTCTAAATATGTATGTATATGTGGTTTCTAGTATTTAAAAAGTAAAAGTATAACTCAAAAATTAGTTATAAAAACATTAACTATAGAGGCAGCAAACAGGGTAGAAGTTACAGCAATAGAAGCCAGACTTCTCCGACTATATTTTGCTTAGTTTGACTTTGGAACTGTGCACATGCTTAAGATAACTGTAAAATAAATAATTATAAAAAAATAAATTCCTGAAAAAATATAAAAATATGTTTTATGCTGTGGGCATAACCATACAGAAGTTATTTAAAGTGACTTTAAAATAGATTTATTTGACTATATCCCTAGTGAGATATACAAAAGACAAATTTAACTATAAAATATACCTTAAATATGTTTTCAGTAGTCATAACGTTAGTAATATTGTTGATATTGTTAATCTGAAATATATATCGAGAAGTAGAATATACAAACAGAATATGGACAGACCATATATGACAATAGAAGTCACCCACAGCCCCTGCAGCAACCAGCCCAGGAAGCCAAACCACAAACTCTGCAACAATTCGCCAAGAATGTCCAAGATCTGGTCAAAGACTGCCAGCTTTCCCATTTTTTTTGTCCCTAGTTCTAACCAACCAGAAAAAGCTGAATATGCTTTCCAAGCCAATCACATAAGACATCCCAGTTCCAGTTGCTTGCCTTCCATCTTCTCTATGCCATCGACCTTCAATTAGAGCATATTTAAAGCCTTCTCTTATTTTTTTCCCCACCATAACAGTTTCCCACTTGCTTCACTTCTTTTGAGTCTATGCCAAAGGCAAGCGATGCTGGCTGCCTCCACTATTACAGCACACCCTGAATAAATAGCCTGTTTTCTTCACATTTGTATGGTCCTTGTTTATTTCCATTATGTATGTGCATGTAACACACATACGAACATACATATACACACACACATATATATGGGAGGGGGAGTGAGAGAGAAGAAAAAGAGCAGTTATGCTAACGTCATTAGGAACATGGACTTTCCATGGGTAGGGGGAAAGATGCAAATATAAAATCAGTAAAAATTCTACAGTCCTATTTTTAATTAAAAAATATTAGCATAAACCCATGGTATATTTGCTTTTCTTAAAAAAAAATATATTAAGATCAGTATATTGAAAAGAATCTGAAAACAATGACCATACAAGTAGCAACAAACGCTCCTAAAATTCTAAAGCTCTGCTAAAATCCAGATTGCAGTCTTTAAATATTATTTCAACTACGGAATCAAGAATATTTGGAGCAATGACTGAATCCAGGCCTGAGGCAAAATATATATAAAATGAATCTGGAACATGATATCACATTAGAAAGCAAGGAAAGTTTCAAAGACTACTGAACTGTATTTAAAAAGTTAACTTGAAGAGACTACCATTGACTAAGTAAGGGGCAATCTGAGCATCAAAAAGAATTATAACTGCAATGGAATTAAATATATCATATATTTAAAAAACTTATGTGTACATTATGACAGAACACATGGTGACCTCTGGAGGATGCTAGCAAAACTCATTAATCTACAAACTGGTAAATAAAGGGACAGCATCAAGCATTTCATCTGCCTTTCCAATGTAAACTGTGCCCAAGAATAACTAGTTGATTAGACAAAGTTTCTCTTTATAGACATATTTTAGTTAATAAATGAAGAAATATATATATAGTATATATATATAGACATTTTGCAAATCATTAAAGAGAACTGATCTAGGCAGTGTTTACCAATGGCCACTAACATTCCTAAAAGAGAGGCAACCAGACATGTGTCTCTTCTCATGCGAATCAACACCTACAAAGTATTCTCAATTAAAAAACCAAAGCCAAATCATATCTGTTAGATCTTACTGTCAGTTTACATAAAACAAGAGGATGAAAAACATATTAAGTGATGCCATAGAAATGCATTTGTCAAAATTCAGAAGGCATAAAACTTTGGCTGTCTTCATTTCAGCCAAACAGAAAGGGAAGAGAATAGAGTAATGTCTGTGGGAAGTTTTCTGGGCTAGATATGAAAGTGGTTCACATAGCTTTCACTCATGTTCTGTTGACTGGAATTCAGAAGAAAGGCCATGCTAAAGTGCAACGGAAGCTGGCTGTATGTTAAGAAGAGGAAAATGTGAGTTTGGGGAGAGCAGTATCACCACATCGTTTATAAGATCGTCAGTTTGTTCTAAATCCCAGGCTGTTTCTACTATATCATGCTCTGTTCTCCAAGATGGTTAGGCAGTCTAGAATTCATGTTTTAAGATGAATAGTTTAAAAAACTAGATGATTGTACTCAGGAAAAGAGAAAATGAAGTTGACCCGACTGATGATTTTAAGTACCATGATGTAACACAAAAGAGCTTTGTTTTAAGTTGTGAAGAAAGGCTAAATTATGCTTGCTTTTGCTGCAGATATAAAGAAGTTCGAAATGTTCAAAAGAACATTAAACAGAGGTATCAGTCACTGAACTAGCCTTTTCATAAAGTAATGAATTTCTCTTTATTGAATGAAGTAAAGCAAAAGTTCTATATTCATTTACTATTGATGGCTAAAAAGTGTATTGCTCATCAATTGATGACAAAAGAGAATTTAGACTGTATGAAATATTCATTCCTCATGTAGCAGAATAATATTTTGAGATAATAACTGAGGTTTCTTTTTTTATCTCAGAAGTTCCTTGAATCCATTTCCCTCCCCGCCCCATTCCCACAGGCATTCAGGTATTAGTAAGAGCTTCGTCTACACACTGCCCTTGGGAGTACAGTCCAGACAAATTAAGTCAACCGAAATACTGAATATATTCATGAGAACCACAGCAAAGATAATTTTCTTGAAAACTTTCACTTTAATAACAAAAGTCAGCAACTTAATTTTAAGGCTATTCTTCCAGTTGCTTAGGCCAATACCTTGGAGTCATCCCAGATTCCTCCATATCTCTCATATACCATTCCCATGAACTGATAATGCTGTCTCTACCTTCTAAGTATATACATGCATACCATCAAGATAAGTCAACATATATCCTGGAATGTGATTTCTTATTACTTCTACTGCAACACTCTGGTTCGTGCTGCCATTATCTCTTGTTTCGATTACTGTAATAGCCTCCTAATTGATTTTGCTGCTTCTATTCCTGCCTTCCTACAGTATAATCACAACATAAAGTAAACTTGATCATGTAAGTCCACTGCTCAGATTCCTGAAATAGCTACCCATGTCACTAAGAGTAAAAGCCAAAATCATTATAGTAACTTAAGATTTATAAGTCTTACTCTTCTCCCCTTTACCACTTTTCAGTCACACTGGTTTCTTACTATTCTTTAAAAATTGTATCATGCTCCTAAATCTGTGTCTTTGAATCTGGCATTCTTCTGCCTGAAATAAACTTTCCCCAGATATCCAATGGCTTAATCTCTCATTGCAATATCACCTTTTCTGGTATTCCATATCCATCCTATTTAAATGATAAACTTTCCTTTGATACTCCTATCCCACTTTTCTTGCTTTTATATTTTTCCCTTAGTATTATCATTATCTAGCATAGTTATTTATTAATTGTATATCTTAACAGAATGTAAGCTAATAAGACTTTTATGCCAAAAAAAAAATTGCTGAATGAGTAAAGGGAAGCACTTGATTTTTGTTTAGTTATTATCATTTAATTTAGAACCATGGATTTCCACAGAACTTATTTGATGTATTTATTTAGTTTATGTCTGCCTCTTCGACCAGAACGTAAACTCCACAAGGACTAAGATCTTGTATTTTTTGTTCATAATTATGTTTCCTGAGCTTAGAACAGCGCTTAACAAATAGTAGGTTCTAAAAACTATTTGATGAATGAATAAAAAAAGGATAAATGTGATCAGGTTGAATTTCAATTTGAAATCTGGCATTGGTGAGGTTGAATCAAGTCTATTCACTACTTGCTTTCTGAATTTTTAAGTTAAATGTGTATTTGAAGGAATTCAACAATTATTTTAGTATATTTTAAAATATGCTTCTAAAAACAGCTCTATAGATTAGGCCAAGTGAAACATGCTTTGACTAATTAAATGTTAACATATGTGACAACTGATACATGTGAGCAGAGGCTTTAAATATGATTACGTGGTTCATCTTGGCCCTTAGTCATGAGAATAGTATCTTCAAATTACAGACTAATCCTTCAGCCTAAATACTAAGCAGAGGAACAGCCAACTTATAGCTTACATGTCACATGAGTAAGAAATAAATTCATTCCTTGTAAAACACTAAGATTGGGGGATTATCTATTATACAGAATAACAAAGTGGAAGATGACTAATACATCTCTTTTGCCTATTTCACCAAAAGGTAAAACTAACCTGAATAAGAATAGCAGCCTTTTCCCTCTGTTCTTGGATATTCACAGTATTTTCTCCATTTTCTTTCTTTAAAATAGTTTGATTCTTGATGTAGGAATTTGGCCAGGATCTCAGGGGTCCTGTTGCAGCAGTATGTAGCTTTGTAGACAAATGAATCTGTCTGCGTACAATGTAACCACGCCAGTATGCCTGGATTACTGTCGCTGCCACACTATTAAGAGAAGAAAAAATTTTTAGTGCTCACAAATACAGTGGAAGATAAGAGGTCCTCATGAGCCACATTTGTAAACATGGATTGCATGAAGTATTATTTAAAAATAAGACCACATCTTTTGCTTAACTATAGTCATAGAAGTAAAGATAGTATGGAAACCTTTAACTATGTAGGACAGAAATGGGCGAGTAATTCAGGGAGAAATGTGAGTACAAGAGATTTTTGTTTGATTCTTTTAAGGAAGGAGATATTATTTAGATTTTGTATGATACTGAGAATGTCAATCCAGTATGAGAGAGGGCAAAATTAATGATGCAGAAGAGAGGAAACAAATATAGGAGCCAAAGTTGAGCTGGCAAGAGAGAATGGGATCCTGTTCACAGGAGAGAGGTTAGACTCAGAAAGGAGGGAACCATCAGATCTTTTACAAGCTTCACTTTTCTCTCTGCCCACACAAGGCCTAGAGTTAATTCTAACATTTTCCCAGCCTACATATTTGCCAATTTTAGGCACTGAATCAATCCATGTTGTGCTTTTTCCACATCCCCCTAGGCTGCCCAACAACATTAGCAAAATTTGAATTGTAAGTGGGTTCTCAGTGTGTTTAATTATTTAACTTCTATTAAGTACATATATTTTCCTTTCCCACACAGATTATTGTAGGAATGTTATCAAGGTACTGAGTATAGTGAAAATGCTAACTATTCCGTCTTAATTTCTCTTCAAATTCTTCAGTATACTTTAAAAGACATATGATGGAGAAATTATTCTTGTATAGTTTCTTTCTCCAGTGCACCCTTAAAACAGTTTTCAATAATTTTATAATTGCCACACACAATATTTTTTTCTTCCTTGTAATAGTGAATTTAAGGCAAAGTAGAATTAAGTGATAAACTCTGCTAGACATGACTAAATGTTTTTTTCCTCATAGTTACATATTTGCAGAAAATTAGAAGGAAATGATGTAACTATTTTCTCTGATTATTTTGCATTATTTTATTACTACTTATCCTCACCATTATCATCAACTGCAGCAGCGGTAGAATTTTACCTGAACCCTGTAAAAAGAAGTCTTCAATCTATTTTGCTACAAATAGAAAATTGAAGTTAATGGGTAAAACTTCTGGCATAAGATAAACTACTGGCACTATTAATACTTGGAAAAAATAATCACTGTTAAAGAGAAAACCACAGCCCCAAATGGCATCACTTCTCCTAAAAACTCATGATACCAAAATGAGATTTAATACCTGATCTAACTGCAGTTTCAGCATTTCCCAGAAACATAATCTTGACCAACCAGTCTGGAATTTTCCAGTCAAGTCACCAGTAAGGTAATTTGCCATGTGGGTCCTCTCCATCCCCCAGAGAAAGAAGCAGCAATCTGCATGATAAAAACCCTTCCCATTCTCTTCCCCCAAAGAAAAGATGTCCAGGCGGAATGATCCTTACTTTTTTTGTTACTAGTTTCCTTGCCCCACCCTTCTTTCTATAAAAACCTTCCATTTTATACAACCCCTTGGAACACCCTGCCCTTCTAGTTGTAATTGGGATACTATCCAATTCATAAATTTCTTAATAAAGCCAGTAAGATTTTCAAATTTACTTGGTTCGATTTTGTTTTTTAACATCATGTTCCAACGAATCATTTCCTCCTACTAGAGTGAACTTTGTATGTTTTGCTACGGATTTAATTCACATTCAGTCATTCAATCATAAATTCATTCCTTTATCCTTTGAACATAAATGAGTGAGGAAATTTCAAAGCACTATATTGGGTACTTTGAGTGATAAAGAACAAGAATCTGAAAACATGCTTGCAAAGTATACCTGGTAAAGAATGAGGGACTTTAAAGAAAACACATTTAACCTGAGATGGCATCTTATATCTCTCTACAGATACATACACGTTTCACTGACTATAACTGTGAATTTTTTCTAAAGCTGACTAGTCATTGAATGTTTGAATTCCTCAGCCCAATATCATCAAAATATCCAGTCTACGGCCATGCTACCCCGAACAAGCCCAATACCGTCTGATCTCAGGAGCTAAACAAGGTCAAGCCTGGTTAGTACTTGGATGGGAGACCACCTAGGAAGACCAGGTGCTCTAGGCATAAAAATTTTTTTTTTAAATAAAAAAAAATAAGAGACTGTAAGCTAACAAGGTCCTTGCAATCTGTGAGTTCAATCAAGGGCTGCCTCACCTAAAAAACAAAAAGAAAATTCCAAAGGAGGGGAGGAAGGCAGATAAGGAATATTTTCCTCAGTGACACTAACACTGGACCACTTTCAATACGTTAAAAGCAGTGAAATCAGGTAAAGAGGGTAACTTTAGGGCTTCCTGAATGTAGGGTACTCTCCATGATGAGAAAAACAACTCCTAATACTACTATCACCATCATCATCATCATCATTATTATCATCTATTTTTTAGCAAAAATCACAATGACAAAAATGTCCTTAGTATAAGAACACATGTAAATCACTTAAGAAACACCTATATAACTGACAGTAAATCTTCCTGAATCACTGAATGGCAAGTTTCAGCAAGTTTTATTTTCTCTTTACTCTTTAGGTCTTTGGTTTGTCAATGTTTTCAGTTCTTTATCCTTCCTTATTATCATTTGGCTATTTTGTTTACCATCGATTAAGAAGTTCTACATATTGTTTATATGAAATTTCAGTAGGCAACGTTTGGAGTGTTTAGAGTTAATGGGATTCAGGACATGTGTGAGGGCACAAAAAATAATTTTCCTCCCACCTTCTAAATTCTTTTACCCAAGCTAATAATTAAATTTAACAGAGACAGATTAATGAGAGAAAATGTCCAAGTTTATTACGGATGTACATTCAGCAGTGACATAAGATATGAGACCCAAAGAAGTATTGGGCAGTGGAGGTTTATATGCCATCTGGAGCAAAGGAGAAAGGGGAGGGATGTGGTTTGAGACTTCAAAGGGCGGGAAGGCAATTCACATGGAGATGGAAAAGGAAATGTTTAGTAAATAAATGTTTGCTGGGCTATCTATAACAACGGGACACAGAGAGAACTTTGAACAAGAGGGTCAGAAGTTCTTTCCAAGTCTTTTTATTCCTTAATAACCAGCTTAAAGTCAGTATCCCAAAGGAATATTTTGGGGTGGCAAAACTTTAGTCTCCCAGAAATTTGGTACCCTGGTATATTGAATATTTTAATCTGAAGGAATTTGAGGGGAAAAAATATGCAGTAAGGCTTTCCGACTTTCCTGGGAAGAGGATCATAAGACCCTCATGTGAGAGAAGGCCCTCCCTATACCCAGAGGAAAAAAAGTACTTTTATCTAAAGATTAAGGACAAGAGAAATATGAATAAATGAGCCAGTGCTAAATTCCTCCCAGGTTACTATTCTTAGCTCATATCCTTTGTCATATTATATTTTTTCAAGACCTTCCATTCTTCATCAAATTTAATATAAAAATGCTCAGGTTTAACTATTTCTTTGGATCTTCAATTTTCATGCAGGCTCTCATATCACATAAAACTTATATTAAGTAAATTCGTATGTTTCTCTCATTAATCTATCTTTTGTTACAGGAGTTCTAGCTAAATATTTTTTTCTCCCTACAGAGCAAAAGCAATCAATTAAACGAATTGGTAAAACATAAATCAGGAAATGTTAAAGACCTTTTCAGTAATTTTTTTAAATTGCATTAGGAAATACATGTTAGTTTCAGCATATCAAACTTTTTAAATATAGCTCCCAGAAAAAAAAATCACCATTCACACAATTGAAAGAATAAAAATTTGGAAAAGCAGATTAGCTACTTGATATCCTGTATGCTGCCCAGCTCAGCATCTGTTATTGGAGAAGCTGAATTTGACTATTTTAAATTTTGTTGGCTTGACACTGAGGCCAAAAGTAAAAAGAAAAGAAAAAGCTTATAGGCCAAAGTAAAAACCAATCTTTGCTGGTGATAGATGATGATAGATAGATAGATAGATAGATAGATAGATAGATAGATAGATAGATAAATTAAATAAAGCAAGCAAGCAAGCCAACCATTTCCTTTTTAAAAATGTTTACTGGTTGGAAGAAGGCTTATGTGATTAATCTCAAAAAAAATTGCCTCATCTTACATAGTTGTTATATCAAAGAAAATTATAGCACATACATTAAATATTTGCATAGATGCTTATTACATGTTTTCTAGATCAATAGGCAAATAAATAGCACATGGAAAGGTATATTTTAAAAAATAAAAATTATCTGATTATTTAGAAGTATTTTTCATATTATTTTGAGAATTATGTAGTGTTTTATTTCTCCTTAAAATTCATTTAAATTATTTAGAGATTAAAAGGCAGAAAAATAATTTTATATTTACTCATTGTAAATTAAACAATACTAGTCTATTAAACAATATTGTTAAAATTCAAATTAATCTGTACTATAATCAATAATTTGTGCACATCATAAAACATAGATATGAGAATATGAAATTTAATAATAATTTAAATCTTTTAACATTTATTTGGTAACATTCTTATATATAAAAATAAAAAATATATACAACTATAAAAAATGATATAAATCTTACGTTTTTTCACAATGTTTAATATTTAGATGATTCCTCAGTAGAGAATTTGTTATTACTGTTTCCAACAATGGGATTCTTTCAGTGGAGATGCTGCTTGCCTTGCTGTTTTCTCTTTCGTTGTCAACTATTTTTTCCTGATTTCTTCCTTCCATATCCTCACATAAGGAGGGGTTAGTTAATGGAGAATGACTAGAACCAGAGTTCATCCATTTCTCAGAAATATCTGGTGAGTCCGGTTTACATTCATTTGCACAAGGTGAGAGAGCTCTATTTTGCAGTATGCTATCACTGTCTGTAGGAGCCAAATGATTTTGTTGGGCTTCTGATTCATCTTTCTTGGTGATACTTCCATCCCCGTGTTCATGTGCATATCGGTATTCATTACTAAGTGTCATCAATTTCTTAAAATAATGGCAGAGATTTTCTGCAGCATCCATGGTGAATATGTTTCTGAAAAAATAATGAGAACATTTAATGACAAATACATAACCAAATACTAAAACTTGAATATGTTTTGAAATTTTCCCTGTGTGGTCTGGCATGAACATTAAAGTTTACTACATTTATGAAAAAATTACTTCTGTTTTTTAGATAAAAGTTAATCTGATTTTTACAAAATAATAATATTTGTTTAGTTAATTTAGATCTGTCAATCTAGACAAAATGTCTAGAAGTTTTAGAGCTATTTTTATT
>NW_006443138.1:18608398-18616877 GCF_000325575.1 Pteropus alecto | reverse complement strand
TATATATTTTATTACTGTATGTAATATATAGCTATAAACTGCCTTAATTTTTTTGAAATAATGTAAGATATAAATATAAAACTGTATCTATACCATACAAAATGAAAGTTGTATTTCCTAAGATGTAGAAATAATTAGACAGTCCCTATGTTACAAAGTATTATTAGATGTTAGCATGAACTTCTCCAATATATTTTTGTTATTTTATATTTCATTAATTTTGTCGGCTAATAATGCAGCAATTTTCAATTTAACATAGGATAACAAATGTTTACGGCTAGATGTTAAATTTATCACCATTTATGATTAAACATAAAATATACTATATTTTCCATTTTCAATGCTAAAATGAAACAAGTTGCGATGACAATAAGTTGTCCAAAGGAACTGAGAAATCTAAATTTTAATATGAGGGATGACAAGGGTCCCCTTTACATCAAAAATTATACATTAACATACATATACAAGGAGATATAATTTAGATTTGCACAAAGATAAATGTAAATAAACTTAGTTTTTGTTAAAAGTAAACATTACTTACCTATAACAACTGGGATTATTTTTAAAGCAGTGAGATTTATTTTTAATCTGAATAAATATTCAAAAGCATTTAAATAGTAGAAACAACATATAGATCAGCATGTATGAAAGTACAAATAGCAATACTTTAAGCATATAATTTAGTTTATAATTTAATACTTTAAGCATATAATAAGTTTAGATATTTGGAAGCACATATTATTGTTCCAGATATAAAGGAGTGCCATCATAAGCAAAATATGAATCCTTTTCCTTTTTCATTTTCATTTTCTAGAGAAATGCAAATTAGAAAATACAGTTACAGAAGGATCAATTATAATTCATTCACACTAATGCATTCAGAATTTAGAATGGGGAATGGGAAGTCTGCTTTCTTTGATACTTCATTAGGACTGTACTCTCAGCTTCTGTCCTCTGAACATGAACATGTGTTGACTACCTTTCTCCACCATGCTCCCATAATACCTTAATGTATAAATAAATGTGTAATATATCTTATATTATTATCTAATAAACATTATCTGTATTATAAGACTTGCTCCACTGTAACTATTTATTTATCTAATTTTCTCTTATGTTAATCTGTGAATTCTTTGAGGGTAAAGTCTAGACTAATACTAATGATTGTGAGTCTGCTCACAATAATTGTTGAATAAATCTATTACTGATTAATTGAATGACTAAATGAATGTTTACATCTTGTTTGAAGTTATCTTCATACTTTATTTTATCTAACATTTTATTTTTTAATTTTGTTCAAAAAAAAAGATGCCCAGACTTTTTTTAAAAGAAAGAACATCCCTAAAACACACTGTTCTAACTCAAAAAATATAAATTGTATTAATTGGAATATTTTTAATCATTTGCGTAAATTTCCTTATATATTTTAATTATGACAAGGAGAAGATAACAGTTATACCCTTTTCCAGTAATATAGTTTTCAATTAGTAAGTTGAATTCTCTAATTTGAGACTGACAAAGTACCAGGAAACGTCCCAATTCTAGTTCATAGTGTTCTTCAGTGTAGCTTTCTGAATAAGAGTTTAGCATTTCACCATTGAGGATTCTTAGAGCAGGTAACATTTTAAGCAGAGAATACCTATTAAAAAGATGAAAAAAAAATCTTGAGAAGGAGAGTTTATATCTAAAATAACCATATGCCTACTACTTAAACAATATAAGCACAGAGTATATCTCAGAAATTGTTGATTTTGGAGAAAAAATTATACTGTTAAATTAGTTTTTAAATTTTATGGTATCATGTCATGTACAAAATAAGTTTTACAGTTTTTAACTTATACTTAACTTTTTTTTTTTCTAAAAAGCATTTGAAAACTTGGGCTAGGAGTAAATAAAAGGCCACATTATAAGAATAATGATATTCTTATAATTTTTTTAAAGATACACTCTTTAAAAAAAAATAACTAAAATAATCTTACTAAAAGTTACTATTTTTTTGAGAAATACTGGTAAATTCTGATTGTTTCTCTTAGTAAAATATAGCGAGAGTAGGGTTAAAACAAGAGGTGTGGAGATTATACTGTTTTTCCTAATCTGGAAAATCTAAAATTGTTGGATTGCCTTCTAATTGCTAAGGATTATAACAACAAAAATCTTAAGAATATGAGTAAAAGTCTGTATTGATTTAAATAACTAACAATGTTAAAAATCAGGTCAAACAGTAAGAATTGTTCGCCAAGCTCAGCCATTTAGAATACTCCCCAAAACTTTCATAAGGAGAGTGCAGGCCTCTTTTCACAAGGCCACTATTGATGGTCACAGGAGTAAAATGGACATTTTGAATGAGTAAAACTCCTTAGTTAAAAACTCACAGTTCCTATGAGAAAAACTACAAAACTCTGATAAAACATTAAAAAAGAAAACTAAATAAATGAAAAGATGTCTCATGAAGATATTATCATACATAGGAAGATTCAATATTGTCATTAAGTGAGTTCTTCCCAGCTTGATCTGTAGATTCAACACCATCCCAATAGAAATACCAGCAAGATATTTTATGGATATCAACAACTGATTCTAAAGTTTATATGGAGAGGCAAGTGACCCAGAACAGTTAACTCAATATTGAAGGAGAAGAATGAAGTTTGTGGATAAACACTACCTGACTTCAAGATTTACTATCAAGGTACAGTAATCAAGACAGTGTGGTAGTACTGGGAAAAGAATAGAGAAATAGATCAATGGAACAAAAGAAAGAACCTAGAAATAGACCTATACAAATATAGTCAACTAATCTTTGACAGAGAATTAAATGCATACAATTTAGAAAAGATAAATAGTGCTGGAATGACCAAATATTCACATGCAAAAAAAAAAAAAAATTAGACACAGACCTTTCATTCTTCTCAAAAATTAACACAAAAGGGATCACAGACCTAAAAGCAAAATGTAAAACTCTAAAACACCCAGAAGATAACATAGAAAAATCTAGATGACCTTGGGTATGGTAAAGATGTTTTAGATACAACACCAAAGACATAATTCATGAAAGAATGATTGATAAGCCAAACTTCATTGATTTTGAATATTTCTTCTCTGAGAAAGATACTGTCAAGAGAATGAGATGATAAGCCACACACCGGGAGAAAATATTTGCAAAAGACATATTCAATAAAAGACCGTTATCCAAAATATAGGAAGAACTCTTAAAATTCACCAAAAAGAAAAGAAAAAAAATGAGCAAAGGCCTTAAAAGACACCTCACTAAAGAAGATGTGAAGATGACAAATGAGTATATGAACAATGTTCAATATCAACATTCAATATGTTTAATCGGCAATGTTTAATTGTTAATTAAAACTGCAATGAGATATCACTACCTACCATTAGAATGACCAAAATCCAAAACATTAATAACAGTAAATACTTGTGAGGATGTGGAGAAAGAGGAATTCTCATTAAGTGCTGGTGAAAATTCAAATGGTATAACCACTTTGGAAAATAGTTGGGTGGTTCCTTACAAAACTAAACATACTTTTACCATTTGATCCAGCAATCAGATTCCTTGGTACTTATCCAAATGAATTAAAAACTTATGTCAACATAGTGCTTATAGCAGCTTTATTTGTATTTGCTAAAGCTTGAAAGCAACCAAGAACTCCTTTCCTAGGTGAATGGATAAACTGTGGTACATTGTAAAATGGAATATTATTTAGCACTAAAAAGAAATGATCTATCAAGCTATGAATAGATGAAGGAAACAAATGCATATTATTGAATGAAAGAAGCCAATCTAAAAAGGCTACATTATGATTCCAACTATGTTACATTCTGGAAAAAAGTAAAACTATGAAGAAAAAAGATTAATGGTTGCCAGGGTGCCCGGGTTTAAGAGTGAGGAATGAATAGGTGAAGTTCAGAAGATTTTAAGGGCAGTGAAACTATTCTGTATAATACTACATTATGGACATATGCCATTATGCATTTATTAAACCTATAACATAGAACACCGAGTGAATCCTAATGTAAACTATAGACTTTGGGTGATAATGATGTGTCAATGCAGGTTCATTGATTGTAAAAAGTGTACCACTTTGGTGTGGGATGTTGATAGTGGAGGAGGCTGTGTGTTTATGGGGATAAAAGGGTATGTGGGAACTTTCTGTACTTTCTCAATTTTGCTGTTGACTTAAAACTGCTCTAAAAATAAAGTTTGTTAATTAAAAAACAAAACAGTTCTAAACATTAAATGAAGGATGGCAAGGTAAGATTACTAAAATGCTAAGGTTCAAGAGGGAAAACTCCAGTGACAGCCCTAATAATTGTTATTCCTTCTACCTAATTGTATAGTCAGGATTGATATATCCATTTGTACAAACACAGTTATAAAATATAATTTTAATATATGCATTTTATTAATAAAGTGGTACATTAAGGCAAAAATGCCTAAGGCCAACAAAAGTCATAATGCATTCCTGTGCATAGTTATAATCTTGGTAGTTTTGACAGTGAATAAATTACGAGAGAGGTATAAATACTCGCCCTCCATGAAAGCCAAAAAGAGGAACACTACAGTTTCTCATTTTCTGGCAAGAGAGATGATTAGTACCTTACCCTCTTTCCCCTAGAAATAATGCATTTTTTAAATCAATATTTAAATAAGAATAGAGAAAAATAATTAGATTTGGATCTTCAGAGTAATTATCAGATGTTTTAGATATTAACAAGCAGATAAAAATCTAATGCTTTGCTAACAAAGAGTTTGAGCTAACTAAGAAAGTTTGGGTCCAGATATTTTTAACATTTTTAGTAGGCTTGTAGCTACCAGTGTTTGGTAAAAACTACCACATTTACTACAAAGGGAGAAATAAATGACACATATTGTGCTTCTGCTTGGATTCATTTTAAGAAATGATTCAAAAGTAGAATGTTATATTAAGACAATAGTTATTCATCACAAGGTGAAAAGGTAATTAGAAGCATTTACTACAGAGGTACAATATTAAATACAATGTGAAATCTTTGACCGAGGTACTACTCAAAGCAAGGAAGGGCAACTCTCTGAAAGTGAAGCTGGTAATAATAAAAATACAATGTAGAAATTAAATATTGTATCCATATTCCACCCTACCAAACTTTTTATTACATTACCTATGAAGCTACATTGTATTTTAAGTCTTCACTCGAGTATCCAGTCAAGAGTTCATCCAGACATGACTATAATTTTAAAATAACTTATTTAGTCATAATTCTAAAGTATCAGGTATGAAATGATGATGTTTTTGAGATGTGATAATAAAGAGTAATAAAATAATGATGGCCTTAATGGACCATTTTATTAATAAAAATATATATCAAAATTATATCTTACAATTGTATTTGTACAAAAGGATATATTATTCTTGACTATACAGTTAGGTAGAAAGAGTTACTATTATTAGGGCTGTCACTGGAATTTTCCTTCTTGAACCTTAGTATTTTAGTAGTCTTACCTTGCCATCCTTCATTTAATGTTTAGGAACTGTTTTGTTTTGTTTTTTAATTAACAAACTTTACTTTTAGGGCAACTTCACTACCTCCTCCACTATTAACATTCCACACCAAAGTGGTACACTTTTTACAATTAATGAACCTGCATTGAAACATCATTATCACTCAAAGTCCATAGTTTACATTAGGGTTTACTCGGTGTTCTATGTTATAGGTTTGACAAATGCATAATGACATATGTCCACAATGTAGTATTATACAGAATAGTTTCACTGCCCTTAAAATCCTCTGTATTTCCACCTATTCATCTCTCCCTCATAACCCCTGGCAACCACTAACCTTTTTCTCCACAGTTTTAAGACTGCATTTTTTATCCAACTTTAAAAAAAAAAAAAAAAGATGCTCTAATTCTATTACTGTTCCTCTTTCTTTAAATTTCCTAAATTATAGAAGAATAAACATAGACTTCAATAATCTGATGCAAATAACCCTTGAGAATAACCAACAATTCTAATTTTTTGAGTACCAAACAAATTTCTGTCTTGGTCTCCAAAGTAGACCTGACAAGCAGAAGGAATGAGGTGTGTCAATGACAGGCTTTAGTCTATACCTTAAAAAGAAACTTAATAAAGATTTTCTTATTACAAGTTGAATTTCTTAGGAGTTAGGGAAAGCTGATTTTTTTTTTCTTCTAGGGTATAATCATTTCTGGTTAAACAATAACAGTAAACTGCTGGACTTATAAAATTTTTCACCAGGATAGACCCACAGTGGAAGTGCAGATGTAGTAACACTGATGAGACCCTCTTGAGCAGCAACCTTTCAGGTCTCATTTTGGCTATATGAGGAGGTGTCAAGAAAAGAAAGGCAATACTCATGCCGCTAACATGAGAATCACAGAGTCTAACATATCTATTCTTTATCTTAGTTCTCTAAATCAATTGGGCTGGGAATTCAAGGCGAAGCCCTATGTGTGCCTCCAGTCCTGCAGGGTAGTATTTCTGAAAGATTGTTCTTGAATTGCTGCCTCACTGGTGCCTGGAATGCTTTTTAAAACACAGTATCTTCAGTTACACCAAATATATATACTAGCAGGTTTCGGAGCATCTATATTTTTAAAATATAACCTTTCTTGTACACCTTAAAGAAAAATAACCACTAACATGTTATGCTGTGATCAAAGATATTCAGATTTAAATTTAAAAAACTGGGAAATTCTAATAATTTGAAAATGGTCTCTAATATTCAAGTAAAATTTAGCTTTTTGGAAACTTATAGAATAACATAAATCAATAACATCAGAAAAATTTGCTAAATTAAGAGATATCATGGGCCCAGACAGTTATGTTCCAATAGTCTGTTCACTGATTAACATTGCCATTGGTTTTATATAAATAGTATGAAAGTTTTTCAGAAAATTATTTCCATAACACTGAAATTAGAGAGTACCAGGTTTTTGTTTTTTTTTTTTATTCCACATAGAGGAAACCAGTTTTCTACTTGGAAACACCTAATGACAAAATAAAGATGCATTTTAATCACATAAACTAATATAATCCTAGTGGAAAAATCATAAGCATTAGCTTTATTTGATTAAAGAAGAGATCAATATTTTACTACAAGTATATTTTATTTAATAAATATTTATGCTCCAGACAAATGAAATAATTTTAAAAAATAAGTTAAAAGATAATACGAGACATTAGATTTATTTCTAGGTATTGCAAATGGCATTATGTGTAAACTAACCTGATGTTAACTGACACTGGATCAGCAAAGGGCAAAATAACTTTATCAGTAATTTTTATCATCATTTTGAACATAGTTATTGATATAGATTTTATTAAGTACACCATTTTAGCTACGGGTAATAATTCTAGAAAATGTGAGTCAACAGGGCTTAAATTTTTACTTTTGGAATATTTCTATATTATATTGATCATCTTTATATTAAAAAAATATACCAAATGGTTTATTTTAGTCTGAATATTTTGAACTTCTTTTGGATCTAAAATTTTAGTTTGCTTGGGAACTTCAAAAGTGTGACAATATCTTGAATTTGTGATTGATATAATAAATATCTAGAGTGGAGCTAGTGGTTTCCTTTAATTTTTTTCTTTAACTTTTTTTTTAAAGGAACAGTTCTTAGATCCATATACGTTAGTAGTACATGAATTGGCTTTAATTAAGTTCAAATGCTGCCTTATAAGTGTCTATGATGAATATATTAGAAAGTGCTGTAACAAGTTGATTCATGCTGGAAATGAAGTTTAAGAATACTGTGGATCTCAACATTAGTTTTTCCAGCTGGGCTCCTCCTAGTCAAGGGCTGAATCAATATTTCATTTAGTGAAAACTTCCTGGTGAATATTCTGTCACTTAAGAAGCTCTATTAATCATTAATGAATGAAACATATTCCCAAAGGAAATTCCAAACTGGGTCTGTGGTTTAAAAAGAGATTTTTTTAGTACATCAGTTTTGTCCGTGTTATCACTGGCTAGACATGAAAGTAAAAAGTCAATTGGGAAATTCTACAACTAATCCCTTTGTTGGTATCAAGGGTTATACAAAGTTCATTGGAAAGCACTGCTTAAAGTTTGAGTTGATCCTTTCATTAACAAATCCATATTTTATAGATTATAAGATATTAAACCCTTTAGATAAATGAATCTCTTCTTAAAATCATGGAAGCTGTTTTAGGCCAATCAATCTAAGTAAACTTGATAGGTAACAGTTTCAAGTTGGTATTTCTCTAGTCCAGAAAAGTTCATTTAAATATAACTAAATTATATGTATATTTATAATACAAATACTACCTATTTTATTTCAATATTGATTATCTCTAATTAAATGTTTTCTTTAAGACTATAAAGTATATATACTTACTAAGTGTAAAATGTGAATACCTTTATATATTTATAATAGATTTATATAAATATATTTACCATGAGAATGTTTTCATCAACAAAATAAGTGTAATGTTCCATA
>NW_006443138.1:18556471-18604615 GCF_000325575.1 Pteropus alecto | reverse complement strand
TTTTATAATAGATTTATATAAATATATTTACCATGAGAATGTTTTCATCAACAAAATAAGTGTATATGTTCCATATGAATAAAAATTAAAAATAAATTCAAAAATTATTCAGGACATAGGTTTGTTTCTAATTGCAACTGGCAATACAGCAGCTGTTCAGGTGGAAACTAATATGAGATCAGCAAGAGAATTTATGTCTTTTTTGCCCAACGCCTAATTGAAAAACCATTGCCCCTAAACAACTTGCTCTGAATAATAGGCATGACTATATATTTTTATTTCTCATTATACACTTGGTCTATAAAGTTATCTTGGAAAAGAAAGATAACTCTCTAAAAACAACCCATCAGATATTTTTATTATAAAAAAATATCCTGCCAAGCAGAGTCTTTTACACATAATTACACTCTTGTTTTTGTATAGGAAATTTCACTCTACAATCTGGAACCTAGAAATGAGGACCCCAAACTTGGGGATTATTGCTTTAATTCCCAATGTAAAAGCAGCACAGCCTCAGAACATGAGCTAGTGGGGACCTTGACTGCTTCAGTTCCAAATGAGAAGAGTCCTTCAGCCAGCTGGTGAAAGGTCTGGAAACACGGTTTGGTGGTCTTTTCACATATACACACACATTATTTAAACAATTGAATTCCTGATACCCTTGTGACTTGATATTAACTAATAGTTGATATTTCCTATAGTATTTTGTCCTAAAATTAGTTTCTCATGAAAGTTGGAGTATCTGATAAACACTGTGATTATCTAGAAGTCTGAGGACTCTAGTTTTAGAATTCCCAATATTGCTAATTACTGCAAATCAACAATAACATAAATTGTAAATTTATAGAAAATAATATTTTTACTTACCAACATAAAAATGAATAAATTGAATAGAAAAATTAGGGGGCTGAAACATGCATTTTTTCAAGCTTTTTACAAATTATAATGTAATTATTACTGTATTACTTTAACAAATAACTTCAGGTGCCTACAACATACATAGCACATGAGGTTACATATGCACATCTCTATATATACATATATATTTTTATATATTTATAATAGATCGATATCAATATGTAAATCTAACTGTATAGTAAAAGGATCTGTACAATAATCTGGGGCCACTTCTACTACTTAATTTTGCCCTTTTTATACTGTATTACTTTAACAAATAACTTCAGGTGCCTACAACATACATAGCACATGAGGTTACATATGCACATCTCTATATATACATATATATTTTTATATATTTATAATAGATCGATATCAATATGTAAATCTAGCTGTATAGTAAAAGGATCTGTACAATAATCTGGGACCACTTCTACTACTTAATTTTGCCCTTTTTAATGCCTGAACACTTTGATAACATTTAATTTGGCCACTTTCCCCTAATCTCATCACTTTGCTGCTAAAACACTTCCTTAAACACTATTTTACTTGTCACACGACTATTAAAAATTTCTCTATAGCTCTTTAAAAATAGTGGCTAATATTTATCAAGTGTGGTATATGCTAGTTAATATAAAATGCTTTCATGCAGTAACACGTTTAGTCCTCACAGAGACTGTTAGTGTACTCTGATACTCATGTTCTTCTCTGTTTCCCAGCCTCCTTTGCAGTGATTTTGGTCATATGACTTGTTATGGCTAATAGAATATGAAAGAAGTGACCACTGCTACTTTTGAGGGCAGAGTGGTTAAATGTCAGCTGTGTTTTCCCTGTGGTCTTCTTCCCTCTCTCCTACCACAATCTACTACTTTAAAAAATCAAGTTACATTGAAGTTACATGACACAAAGCCACAAAATGTAAGAAGCACGAGTTTCTGAGCCTGCTTAGATTAAGCCAAACTCACATTAGATATAATACAAACAAAAAATAAACTATTGTGTTAAATCACATAGATTTCTGTGTCTGTTGTTGTGTAGCACAATCTAATGACTTGTGCAAGGTAAACAGGAAGCGTGGAACTAGATATGCACCTGAGCAGTTTACTTATAAGGCCTATACATATATCTACCATGCTATAGTCCCTCTCCGTGACCACGGGATAAAGGAGACTTTTTATCCTAGCATACAAGGCCCATAAAATCAGGTGGTAATACATTATGTGAAATAATAGAGCATAGAGTTTAAATTCCAGGGCTCAGAACTCAAATTTCTTCTCTGACACTTACATCATAGCTGGGCATATTATAAGGTATCTGAGCTTTAGTAATACCTCTGTAAAATGAGAATGAAGTAAAGTAATATGTACAGGTACTTAGCCCATCTTCTAACATACTGTTTAAGGATAAGTACTTGATTTCTTATATCTTTCCAGTGGTATTTCCCAGTATACATACTTTACACCTGAATAGATTAGCTTTCTAAAAGAGCCAGACCTCATATTTCACATTCCCTCCTTTTCTTGGATGTTTCTTTGACAAAAAGTGTTTTTTTTTTTCTTTTAACTTGATTTTAAATCTTACCAAACTTTAGAGGTTTAATTAAAAGTTTGCCTCTTCAGCAAAGGCAGTTTTTCCTCATCACACTAAATTAAGATGGTATTTCCAAATTTCTGAAGTATATTTATTGCCTACAATAATCACTTAACACATATCAGGTACTGAAATCTGAGAGTTAAGAGTACAGAGTCTGAAGCCAGACTACACAAGTTTGAATCCTGGTTTGAATCCATCTGCTAGCTGTGTGAAACTGGGTAATTTATTTACCCTTTTTGTGACTCATTTTCCTTAACTACATAATGGAGATACTAGGTAGTTATTTCACTAGGCATATTATGAGGATTAAATGAAAACAGTGCTGGGAACAAAGTAAATGCATGTGAGTGTTTGCTATCATTTTTAGTTTTCACGGTTTTTGCATACATTTTATATCTCTAACTAGATTATTAAAAATGACTTGAAATAATGGGTTACACTGAATTTCCTTTATAATGGCCAACATGTTAGGACACTGGTTGCATATAGTAGGCATACACTAAACACTTGGAGATTGAGAACTGATATGTAGTCTGTTTAGCCTATGAATGGAAAATAGTAGATTTTTGGTGCTTACCATGTTCCAGGTATTTTTCTCAAGAAAAGATGTGTATTATCTCATTAAATTCTCGTAACTGCCCCATAATATACGGACTATTATTATCTTCATTTTACCAGTGATGATTCAGAGACATAGGAAAGTTAAGGATCACACAATATGGGAAAGGGGTAGAACGTCCTTGTTTAAAAACTGTGATTTCCAAAATTTAGTATGCATCGAATCACCCACAGGCTTGTTAAAACACACATTGGGCATCATTGCCTAGTTTATGATTAAGTGGATCTGGACAGTGTCCAAGATTTTGCATTACTAACAGGTTTCCAGGTGATGATGTAGTCGCTGGTCTGGGGATACACCTCTGAGAATTACTGTACTGGAGTATACTCTCCTTTATGCTACGCATTTTAAATTATACTTGGAAACATACTTCTTAAGTAGAAAGTGACAAGATCTGTTCTAAAACATGTAAATATATACCAGGTTTCCCCGCCAAAAAACCAAAACAGCATAACATTAGAAATTGATGTAAAAGCTGAGCTTTAAAGAAAAAGAAAGAAAAATAGACTTTATGGCAAAGACAATAACTCAGCTGTGATACACAAGTTATCAAGTAGCAAATTACACAGATGTTCAAGTTGGTATAAAAATGTTTCTATTTCCTTAACCAAAGACCAATTAACAAATTCAGAAAACCAGCACATATGATAAGTATGTCAGAGGTTTACAGTGGCCTCAGACAAGGGAGAGAACAGAGACTATTCTCTAGACTCACTTATCCTGTCCTACAGGTGGACGGAATCAGATAAAAATTTTAAACATAACTAGATTACTGATTCCTATGTAAGAAGGAATGTTCTTTCTGAAGTCATCAGAACCAGGATCTTCCTGACTATGGTCACATATCACAGGGAAAACAAATGAGAGCAAGGAATCAACTACTTCTGCCTTAAAATCAAATGTCACGACAATCCTTTTTTAAATCATTCAATCCTCCTTGTCTATATTTTGTTCATAAATATTATATTTTAATTATGTGATCAAATTCATAGGACTTGCTGACTTCATCTAAACTCTGAAGATCCTGAAATAGATTTTCCTATATGAATTTTAGTAAACGTTTGCCTTTCTTTACACTTGAGTATGTTGTCAACTCACCTTGCTAATTATGCTACAGGCCTTGTCTATTCTTGGCTTGTTCTGCCTTGATGTACCCCATAACTTGATATGGCACAAATGCCAAATGTACAATAAATCATGTTAAACCATTTATCAAATGCATGCTGCTGGACATTAAAAGGGACAAGAATTTGGGCCAGAATCATCACCAGAAAATCCCAAAGAGGACATATGTAAGTCTTTCACTATTCTGGGATATAGTTCTCCTAGACCTGGGTAAATGAGTAATGATCTGAGGATGTGTGAGAGAAAACCATATAAGTACAAGGAAAACAACCAGTGGGAAGCAAAAGGCAGAAAAATCACAGGAACCCACATAGGGCTGGAATTAATTCTCATCAGTCATAGTTGAAAGAATACATAAGAAGTGTCAGGGAGAATACTCAGAAAGTCAGTACCATAGTAGTGTGGCTAAATTAGCACTAGACTAAAAGTTTCCTTCAGAACTTAAAAGTTAGCTTTGAAAGTATCTCATTAATTCCAAGCAATTTAGCTGCTGCATGTCAGAGACAAAATAGATGCTATTTAAACGAACAAAAAAATTAAGACATCAACAGTATAAAATTAAAAATGTCTAGAATATAAGTAAAATTGACCAGTCATGCAAGAAGTAGGAAAATATGACCCAGAATAAAAAGAAATAATAATAAAAATTGACCTCAAACTAATAGAGATGATAGACTAGCAGAATTTAAAAAATGGCTATTATAAGTATTCTCCATATGTTAAAGATGATTCAGGAAAACATGAGTATGATTAAAAGAGAAATTTCAAATGTTAAAAAAAGACATAAATGAAACTTCTAAAGATGAAAAGCACAATATCTGAAATTTGAACTGAAAAATTGGATGGGATTACAGAGTAGATAGATGAGAAGATTCACAGAGAACTTGAAGACAACAGTAATTATTAAGAGTGAAGTACAACAGAAGAAAAAAGTGTAATAAATATAAGAACAGAATAATAGCAACTATGGGCTATAACAAGTGGTATAACATTGGTGAGACTGGAGTCCTAGTACAAAATAGGAAGGGGGCAGAAAAAATATTTGAAAAATAATAGCCAAAAAATTTCCATCAGATCCAAGAGATTCAATTAATCATTAGCAGAGTAACTCTATATAAAAATCACACCCAAACATACAATAATCAAACTGCTGAAAACAATTGATAAAGAGAAAATCCTAAAAATATCAGAGACAGAGAAATGAAGATAAAAATGGAAGTAGTAACACAATAAGTAAGAAACAACAAAAGTCATAAAGACAATAGAGAGAGATTTTTAAAATACTAGGAGAGGGGACTGACAGCAAAGGCACATGAAGGAATTTTCTGAGCTGATAAAAATGTTCAATACCTTGCTTGTCATAGATTTTACACAATATTCATACTCATAAACAAAACTGATAGAGTTTACTATATGTAAATTATCTCAAAAAGAATTAATTGTAAAAAAGATGCTACCAATTTGGAGAAAATAGTGAATGATATGAGAATTTCAGATTAGAAAAAGTTTTAAAGAAGAAAGTTTATTTAAAAATTACAAAATATTTTTCTTCATTTACATCTAGTCACTGGAGTATTCCAAAGAGAGGTATATATTCACACATGCTTATAATAAATACATACTTCGACAGACATCAAATTTCTCTTTTAAGAAATTAAAAGCAAATTTAAATTATTGGTAGAAAAAAAGTAATTTTAAGTAGCAAGCCCTGTGATTAAGATGACTCATAAAAAGTAATTCCCAACAAATGTCTTTTCTATATACAAAACCCAAGTTAACATCATACTAAAATTGTCACATAATCAATGATA
Organism: Pteropus alecto; assembly: GCF_000325575.1. Classification (NCBI taxonomy): domain Eukaryota; kingdom Metazoa; phylum Chordata; class Mammalia; order Chiroptera; family Pteropodidae; genus Pteropus; species Pteropus alecto. The sequence continues at coordinate 18,598,570 of NW_006443138.1, read as the reverse complement.
TGAATCAGAATTATCATTTCAAATTTGCATTAGTTCCTACCTGTGCCAAAAATTATTTTAGGTTGAATGTATTTTTAAACTATTTTTATAAAACCTTTTACTTTTGAATACCTTTTAAAAATTATTTTTATTAACTTTTCCCAAGCAATTAGTATATACAGAACAATTTTTAATCAAATTGTTTTCTGCATCTTTAACAAAGTATGTGTATAGGGTGCAATAATGATTTTTTACCTCCAGTTTATTTCTTGAAGGAACGGATTTCCAGTGAGAGTCAATTCACGCAGAGAATAGCATGCACCAAACCACTTTATGGCACTTGTAAGATCTACGAAAAACAATAAGAATCATTATAAAAAACATCTTAGATAAAGAAAAGTAATCATAGATCAATAATTATTTTATTTAATTAGGAATTAAAGAAAATAAAAATTATTCTACAGAAAACAATATACTTTTAAAAGGAGACTGTATTGAAAACACAGACTCTGCTGTCAGAATATATATTTATACTATTTAACAGCTATGTAAACTTATGTAAATCATATAATTGATTTATGATTCAGTTTCATACCTATCTCATAGGGTATGAATTAAATAAAATAATATGTGTAAAGGGCTTATAAAAAGTTCATGCCAGACTGTAAACACAAAACCTGAAAAAGTAAAATCTAAAGTAATATGATAAATGGTAAAATTGAACATACACTTAAACAGATACATGGACCTATTAAACTTTCAAAAGTAAAAATAGTAGGTCAATCTAGAGTATATTACAGAATAATTTGTGTTGGAATTGCTATCTCACAGAAAACAATCATAAAACTGGATGATATGTATGAAATACTTGTTTTTAAGCCTAACTCTGAGAGAAGGGAAACACACATGATGAGCCTACAATCACAATGGTTTTCTGCCTAAAAGCATTGTACTACTTGAGGGCAGGAAAGTGGAGACCAAGCAAAGAGGCTGTTTTGCTGAGTGAGGAGGCAAAGATTAGAGCTGAAGCTGCAATTTATGGTAAAAAGTACTGAAAAGAAGCTGTGTGTGTATATGTTGGTAGGGAGGAAGTTGAAGAAATCTATGTGAGGATTAACCTCAGGTCCTTAGATGAGGGCTAGGTGTTACATAGGCAAGGCAAGACTAAAAAACCTAGCAGAGATCACTTCTGTAGGGCTAAGAACTGAATGATGACACTAAAGTTCATGCAGCAATGAAAGACACTGAAGTTTCAGCCCAGCAAGGATGAGATTTAATTGAATATCTCAGAGATTTAGCTAAAATCCAGAAAGACTGAGAATTAGGAGAGCAGACAATGCCCTGGAGTAGGAGCATGCACTACAAGTTGAGGGGGAGTAGATAAGAGTAAAAAGGGGTAAAATATATGGTGATGGGAAGAAATTTAACTTTAGGTGGTGATCACCCAATACAATATACATATGACATAGTATTGAATTGTACACTTGAAACCTATATAATTTTCTTAACCAATGTCACCTCAATACATTTAATAAAAAAAAAAAAAAAGAGCTGAAAACTAAAATGACCTGTCCTAATAAAGAATAAAATTAAGGCTGACAGAAACAAAATTATCCATCAATACTTTAACTGTCTGCCATAATTAAACATCCTTTAAAAAGAAGACAATGATGCCCAGACAATGATGCCCAGACAATACTTTAACTGTCTGCCATAATTAAACATCCTTTAAAAAGAAGACAATGATGTCCAGAACGTACAATGTTCAACATACAGTTAAAAATCATTAGACATATAAAAAATAGAAAAATACAACCTAACAAGAGAAAAACAATTAATAAAAGTGAATCCAAACTAGCCAAATATAAATCAATTTTTTGACAAAGACACCAAAGTATTTCAATGATGAAAAAAGCTTGGTCGACAAATGTTGCTGGAACAACTGGATATCCATATAAAACCTGAACTCATCCTCTACTTTATAGCATTCATAAAAATTAATCTGACATGGATCATAGGATCAAAGGTAAAAATTAAAAGTACAAAACTTCTATAAGAAGGCAAGAAGGCATAGAAAATCATCTTCTCAATCTGCAGGTGGGAAGATATCACACAAGACACAAAAGACAATAATTATTTAAATAATAAATTAAGTTTCGTCAAAATTTAAAACATCTGTTTATCTAAAGATACCATTAATAAAATTAATAGGTAAAAAAGGCTGAGAGAAAATATTTAGAAAACATATCTGACAAAAAATTTTTATCCAGAAAATATAAAGAATTTATACAAATCTATAAGAAAAAAGCAAATAATGAAATTTAAAAAATGGTAAAACACTTGAATAGACACAAAAGAATATACAGAAATCATCAATAAAGGCATGTAAAAAGGCACAATATCATTAATAAACAGGAAAATTCAAACTAAAACCATAATAAGATAACACAATGAAATACTAAACATTCTCTAGAATGGAGCAATTGGAACCCTTGAACATAGCTTGTGGGGGTGTAAAATGTTACAACTACTTTGGAAAACAATTTTCTCAGTTTCTTATAAAGTTAAATATACACCTACTCTTTATCCAGCAATTACTCTCTTATGCATTGACCCAAGAGAACTGAAGACATTATGTCCACAAAAAGACTTGTAGAAGAATTTCCATAAGAACTTTATAATCATAGTAGCCTCAAACTGCAAACAATTCAAATATCAATCAACAGGAGAATAGATAAACAAATTGTCATATATGTTATATTCATACAGGGAACTACACTCAGCAAAAAATAAAAATTAAAAAAAATAACAGATTACTGATGTAAACAACATGGTGGAATATCACGTTAATACTCAGCAAAGAAAACTGGAGGCAAGAGAGAATGTACTTTTTGATCTCATTAATATGATGTAGAACAGTCAAAATTAACTATGGTGACGAATTAAAACTATAGTTTTCTCTATGAGGGTATTGATTGGGAATGGTGATGGGGAAATTTTGGAGGGATTAGTCAACCAAATCAATTCATTATTAGTCAACCAAATCATTCTTTATTTTTAATTGGCATCTACTCTATACCTACTAGGAGTCAAATTAGACAAGTTTGTTTATTCATCTTCACTAGGATACTCATTTCATAGTTAAAAGACACAAATTTTAAATTAAAATATCATTATGACATTTGCTCAGGTCTACCAGAAAGGTATGGGAGGAATATAATTTTAAAAATAGAAAGAATTTTAATTAAATTATTTCACTATGTCTTTGAAGGAGTTAAAAACACACAGCCTCAAAATGCCAGAATGGAACTTAAAAAACAGCAGATACGAGAATGCTCTGACCTTCCTTTCTTCTTTTTCTTTAAAGCAGAACATGAAATTCTTATGTGAAAGATGCAGGAAGAAAGAGATATTCTAACAACAAGGACTGGAAGTAGAGGTTAAGAGATATGCGTACAAACCTGTTAAACTATCTCTTATTTCCTAGTTACTTCTCCATCCAATTAACTATCTTAGCCCAAGAACCCTTGTCTTGTCACATTTTCACGATTTACTACCCTTGTACAACTCACTACATAAGTGTTTAATTCTTTTATTTATTTATTTATTTATTTATTTGAAAAATGATTTAAATTTATTTTTCCCTCGTCTACCCCTACCCTCCCCACCTACCCTCTGATAATCACTAGTCCATTGTCCACGTCCATGAATCTCTGTTTGTTTGTCCTGTTCATTTGTTGCTTTTAGGTTTATATCCCACATATAAGTGATATTATGTGATTTTCAACTTTTTCAATCTGGCTTATTTTGTTTTGTATGATTATCTCAAGGTCCTTCCATGTTGTTGCAGATGGCAGTATTTCATCTCTTCTTATGGCCGAGTAATACTGTTGTCACAAATGGCAATATTTCATCTCTTCTTATGGCTGAGTGATATTCCATCGTATATATGTACCACAGCTTCTTTAGTCAGTCATCTATCGTAAGACACCTCGGTTGCTTCTATGTCCTGGCCACTGTGAATAATGCTGCTATGAACATCAGTGTGCAAATATCTTTTCAGACATGAGTTTTCAAATCTTTGGGGTAATACCCAGTACAGGGATTGCTGGATCATATGGTAGATCAATTCTTAGTTTTTTGAGGAACTTCTATAAGTGTTTAATTCTAACTGCTTTTTGGGATCTTCATTCTTCTTGTGGTAATGCCAACATACATGAAAAAAACAATTAAAACTTTTATTCTTTTCTTCTGTTTGTCATTTGTCAGTTTAATTTTCAGACTAAGACTTCAAGGTAGAGAAAAACATTTTTCTTCTTTTATGCCTTATTGTGTGTGTGTGTGTGTGTGTGTGTGTGTAACTTGTACACTCCATTAACACATCTATCAAAAACAACCCCTTATCATATTCGGAACAGAAACTCAAAAGCCTATTTTTTAAAATTACATATTATTCTCAACTTACCAGAAAGACAATTGTTGCTGACATCTAGTTTTTCCAGAGAAATAAAATGAAAAAGCGGTATTATTTTTGTCAAGCTGAAAACAAAAAAAAACAGAATTCATAAAAATTTTTAATTGTAATGTCCTTAACATTATTGAATTTACTATATAATTATACATTTATATAACACAATTTATAATAATATGCAGTTATATATAACTAAATACAATTATAATGACATTTATCAATAGTACTTATTAAAATTAAGTTTTTAATAATTATAAAATTTTAAGCATTCTATAATGGAAAATTTATCATCATTTCTAAAAAGAAATTATCATGAAATTGCCAATTTCAATCACAAATATCATGGATTTTAATGTGTACTTGATATTTAATAAAAATAAGTGGGTATTTTGTTGTTATTGGTTTGATTTGTCTTTGTATAAGGCAAAATTTAGAGAGACTTTATATTATTTACATATTTTTTTCCTGCATCAAACACAGAACTTAAAACATTAGGAGGTAAAATCATAAAAATATTTATTTTCACTTTTTGACAGGATAGCTAATTAGAGTCATTAGTTTTTTTTTTTTAATTTGAGAAATGTTATGTTTACTAGATTGAAAGTAATTATAAGAAAGTATCTAAAGTTACATTGGGTCATTTCTAAATTGGAAATATGCATCCAAGAAACACAATAATAGAAAATGTTTTATATAAGTAAAACATTTTAGAATAGACAAATCTGGTAGAATTAGATTTACATTTAAAATCAATCTTCATTAATTCATGCATATTCAAATTCTAATAACAATAAACTACTACTTTAACAAGTTTCTATCATTTTTAAAGATAAAGTTATCATTAAAAACCTATACTAAAGCAAGGAACATAAACAATATTCAAAATATTCACATCATTGGAAACAAAAGCTATGAAGGAAAAATTAACTTTAGGTTGAATTGCATTTCTAACTAAGACAAGTCTACACTTACTCTGAACATAATATCACATTACTCTGGATATTTGGAAATAAAAATTAAACCAACTAATCTAAATCTTTAAATAAGACAAAATTTCCTTTTTGTAAAATATATTTACATCACAAATACAAAAGTTTTCTGAACTAATTTACCCTATAAATGTTGGAATTCCATAAATGTTCAAAATATGTTTCAACTAAAGGAGAATTTTTGGTTCAAAAAAAAAGTATGCATTAATTTCCAGTTTTTTTTACTTTCTTTCTTTCTTTTTTTTTTTTTAAAATACTGTCCCTCCAGTTGTCCTGGAAAAGAATTTTACATCTTTATTTCTAACAGATCCCTGCTATGAAAAAAATATATATACTATTATTTTAAGGTCAGAAGCTTACATACTGTGACTGGAGGCCTCATGGGTCTGGCACAAAACTAACCCTGGTATTGCCCTTGTCTCCTCTCTTGTACTATCCTATTCTGAATTATCAGAGAAAAAAAAGATACTACTGATGAAAAATATAGACTCAATAATGGGCTGGAACATCTATCTGAATGTAGCCAATCCTAGGTACAATATTACTATTCATACTGAAATTACTTAACACTATTTCTTAAAATCAATTCTAAGAGGAAAAATCAAAGGTAATAAAAGAAAAAGTGAAAAAATATTGAGTACTACATTTATACTTACACTTAATTATTTGTACACATACTCCTTAACAGTAAAATTTACTGAAATGTCACATGTACACAGAAAAAGAGAAAGAAAAAAAGAAAGAAGAAAAAAAACTTAAAACATTGTCTGTATATAATTAGTGGATTTAAGCCTTAATATTATGACATACCCTATTCAGGTATGTTCTAGATTATTATACAAGCAAGAAATTAAAGTTCTTCAAGTGAATATATAATTCTAATAAATATACTTATTAACAAGAATATTCTTATTTATTTTCTACCTTTAAAATATTTCTTACATTAAGTTTTTGTCCTTCTACTAAAAGGATTTGGAAAGTTTGATTAGTTTTTATCTTTTCAGAATATCTCATGTTTTCAACTACTAAGTTATATGTCAACATATAAGTAACATATAGGTTATATGACAACATCAAGTAAAAATAAGCAATACATTTTAGAGTTAAAAACAAAAATCTCCTGTGCAAATATCAATCCCAGTAAGGAAATATTTTTCACCAAATATTTTTATAATATTGAAATTTTATCTTTTCAGCTAGTCATGTTTTAGAATCATATTCTTTTTTTTTTTTTTTTGGAAATGTTAATCAAGAAAACTGGCTATTTGTTCACTTTTATGACTATTCATTAGGATGGTAGAAACCTAATAGTAGAATCTTACAAAAAAAAAAAAAGAAAAAGAAAAAGAAAAAAAAACCTCCAGAACTTTTCCTTTTTACTGACATTCTCTCTATATTTTTTTCTAAGAAAATTCAAACCAGAAAGACAAAGGACATTAGTGAAAACCTAATACCATTTGACCTTGTCACATTAGCCCTGGGCATATAAAAGATATAAATTTCAAAGAAGAAAAAAAGCAAAAGATTTGTACAATGAGCAGCCAATGGCTAATAGTTTCCACTTTCTGCTCCTACTTTGAGTCTCGCTGGAAATAGAAAGGCTTATGAAGCTGGAGAGTCTTCCAATTAGAACGCCTCTGAGTTAAACTTAAAACAGTCACATGTCCTAATGAAAATTTAAAACAGAAGTCAGGATGAAACAAGTATTTCGAACAATATGTACTAAGTATCATTCTTTATATGTATTTCATTTGTTCACAAAAAAAGCATATGGATACATAATTTCTTCCTTGTGATGAAAATATCTATCAAAAATTAAAAGGAAAATATAAACAATTTAAAAGATATACCAGCCACAAATCCAAATATCATATTTATAAAATTTTTCTCAGGTTTATAAAATGTATTCACATACATTTTCCTTTTGGCTCATCATTAAAATCCCATAAAATAGGTAAGGTAGGGAATACTACCTTATTTTTTACACATGGAAAAAAAAGTGAGGTTCAGTGAGAAGAGAGTTAGTTGTTCAATATCAACTGACAGATAAATTATAGATTCAGAATTCAAACCTAGATCTGCTGACATTGGGTTTTACCCAAACTGATATGGTTCTGAAAAAGTCAATGCACATATAAGATTAATGTAAGATGGGTAGTTTTTACAGTTAACAGTATTAACTTATTGTGAAAAATCTTAGGTTGAAAATTATTTTTCACTATGAGTTTAGAAGATAATTTTATATTATATATATCTAATCATATTGATCACATTTCTCTGGTTCCTTCAGACTTTCTCCCTTCATCCTCTCAGAAATGGTAGAAGGCTACATGTGCAAAGAACTTTGAGAGACTCACAAAAACTATATTCAAATATAAGTGACAGTATTATTAAAAAATCCAAAAAGCACATATTATATAATAATTTTGCCTCTTTTTTATATAGTTAAGTTCAAAAGATTAAATTCTTTTATTCTTAAGAATTTTTTGAGGGTAAGGACATATATTACTCAGTTTTGCAGCCCCCAAAATAGCCAACACCACCTCAATGTCCAAATTTCATAAGATTAAGCAAACAAAATTCTAAATAAGTATTATTTGTTTTTAGTATCTCGTTTACTGTTATCAATGTTAAAAATTTTTAATAAACTAGTTTATATAACTTCTAGTCATAGAAACTTATCACCTCTAGTCATATCAGTTTGATTAGGGCAAATGTCTCAGCTAGTATTAATTTTAACTTCTAAAAATAGAATATTTCTTTGATGATTTAAGTTGTCCAAAATAATTAAAGGCATTATTTGTCAAAAAAGTTTTTGATTTAAATATTTCTAATCTTTTAAAATATTATGTTTATCAACGTAGCTTGAGATCCATTTCAATGATATATGCTAGATACATCAATTACTGAGTAATTTATTGCATATATCCAAAGCATTGCTAAGTTTTCTATTAAAATTTTATTTCTTATCTGGAAATATCATGAAAAGATCGAATGGGTTTGTGGATAGCCCAAATTACCTAAACAGTATTGTCTGAATGATTTGGATCTGGAATAAACGTCCTTTTAAAGTCAAATCTCCTTTTATATTTTAGATCTGATTAAAACAATTTGAGGGAATTTTTGAATACAGATTCAGTTTTTGATTTATTAAATAGTGGAATAGTTTAATAGGTGGAAGTTAAATCATTTGAGACATCCATTCTCAAAGGATGAGCACTATTGCGGCAGAGATTGAGAGAAAACTTTATTTTTTTGGAGGAAAAATGGGTACATATATTAACATTGTGTTGTCCTTGTTCACTTGTTTTGCAAGAATTGTTTAACTCCAAGAAGAAATTTCTTGTTAAAGGTGGTTCCCTTTCTCCTACTCCATGTGCCTTTCATGAGCAAATTAATCATATTAGAGTGAATAGGTCTCAATGAAATATTAAGCAGAGGGAGACATACACACATTGTGCTCCTGTTTTGGTTTCAGACAGTTATTTTCTGCAAAGATCCAGATGTTTGGTGGTTTCAAATGGATCTTCTGTGGCAGGTATCCATCTCAATTTAATGTTAAGGTATTTTTTTAAAGTTTTACTTTATATCCTTCGAGAAATCAAATTTACATCAATCTTAAAAGTTACAAAAAGACATGCAAGTAGAGAGCAGATTAAAAATCGTTCTTCCAGGAGTTAATAAGTACCATTTGAGAGAATGAGACATCCTTCTGAATTAAATTAACTACCTCCTCTATTTTTAAAGGACTATGTTCTTTACAAATATAAACAAACATGCCCTCAGAGATTTCTGCAAGTGGGTCTTTAAGAAGAAATAAAAGAGTAGGGTAACAGACAATTAAAAGTCTACTGAAATTCAAGGGTATGTCAATATACTAATTTTTAAATTCTATAAAGTTATATTTATAACTTATTATTATGCACTTTCATTAAATTACTGGAAAAAAACTAGCTTTTCTTCTACTTGCTATAAAAAATCACACATTTAAGTAATCATTCACTGCATTCATTATTTAAGCAAAGTTTATTTTTACCTGTTTTGAGAGAGAGTCAGGTTTTGTAGTAAAGGCAGCCAATATGAAGAAAATGCTTCCACAGTTGAAATGCTGTTATCATCCAAGTATAGTTCTCTTAGTAGAACGTGATTCTCCAAGGATGGAAGCTATATTTAAATTTAGGTCTTTAGCTTATATTAAGCAAAATATTTTTATCATTTAACTAAATTTAAAAATATAAATCCTACCAAAACAACGAATATATTCTGGTAAACTATCTCATAAATCAAAGTATAACGTTATAAGGATTTTAGTATGAATAAAGTTTCTAAGAATCTCACAATTAGAAATTTCTTTTATAAAGGTACTTCATGAAAAATATCAATTAGAATTTCCTGATAGAGAATTTAGTCCAATTATATACTGAAATATAACTGAAAAGTTATGATTTATTATATTTTGGTATTATAAAAAAACTAATGTTAAATTATATTTCTTTAGAAAATATTCTATGACAAACATTCTTTAAATACAGAAAAGTATGTAATAGTTTAAAGTAAACAAAATCACATATGGCTGATGAGCAAAGAGAACAAAGAAAAATTAGTCAAAATTGCTTTTAAAATGTGTGGTTGATATTTCTATCAAAAGAAAAGTGTTGCATTATTTACAGAAACCAATCAATTCAAAGCAATTACCTCACTTAGATAATTTCCTTGCAACTTCAGTATTTGGAGCAATCCACAATTTTCAATACCCTCAACTTCGGTAAGATGATTATGTGAGCAATCCAGATATATTATGGTAGGAGTATCACAAAGACCTTTTGTGCTAATTAACTGATTGTGGTCCACAACAAGTTGCTGAAGATTTTTCAGATATTCTAAACCACCTGAAAGAAAAAATTTCCATGATCACTTGTATCATAATTTTTCCAGACTCTAAAGGAAAGTTTCAGGTTTTTTATCTTATTTTTTCTAAATAATTATACATCTATACTTCTCAACATTTCTAATTACCAATGAAGACTTAGATCAAATTCCTGGTGAAAAATGTGTAAGTGTAAAATGTACTATCATTTAAACTTGTACCTGGGAGATATATTTTTAATTGACAGAATTATATATCAATTGAAAATTGAACAAAATACAAAAAGTCATACATTGGGCATTGAATTTTTTATTTTCAAATTACAATGGAATAAAGGATAAATAAAAGGACCACTTTTTTAAAAAAAATTTTTTTTAACTGTTTCAAGGGTTTGAATTTTGTATCTTTAGTTAAGTTTGAATATATAGCATTAGAATGTCATTTTCCTACCATATAGACACCTACCTTAGATTCCCAGATAAAGTAAGTGCAACCATATTAACATCAATGAAGTAATGATAAATGCACCTAAACGTTCATCAATAGACAAATGGATAAAGATGATGTGGTACATATATATAATGGAATATTAGTCATAAAAAAGAATAAAATCTTGCCATTTAAAACAACATGGATGGACCAGGAGGAAGGCAGTATGCTAAATGAAATAAGTCAGACAAAGACAGACAAATATCATAAGATTTCACTTATGTGTAGAATATAAAAAAATAAAATATACAAACAAAATAGAAACAAACTCATAGATAAAGAGAATACTTTGAGAGCTGCCAGATGGAAGGGGGTTGGAGGATAAGTGAAAGAGGGGAAGGGATTAAGAAGTACACAATGGTAGTTACAAAATAGTCGTGCTATATAAAGTATAGCATGAGGAATATAGTCAACAATATTGTAACAACTAGGTATGGTGGCAGATGGGTACTAGATTTATGGGAGTGATCACTTCATAAGTTATATAAATGTCTAATCACTGTGTTGTACACCTGAACCTAATATAATATTGTATACCAACTATAATTGAAAACTAAAAAAAATCAGATAAGTTATAGAATTAGTATATTATAAAAATACTTCATAGAGACATATTTAAAAATTTATGTCAAAATTGCAGTAATAGTTTGAGTCAAAACAACAATGTTATGGTTATTTCTCATAAAATGTTTTTATGCCCCAAATTAAATTTTCTTATGATGAGAAATAATTCATGAAATGTCTAAGAGTAGTAGGAAAATGCATAGAAGACCCATAGAAGAAAAAAGAGACTGAAATTTAATTTCAGGCAGTAATCTTACATTTTTAAGTTCTATCTAGAATGGGTGTACTAGTATTTTCCTGTAATGTAAATTAGCGATTATAACTTAGAGAAAATTGTTATCTGATGTTATTTGGGGAGTGAATTGTTCTGCCCTATAACATAACTGACTAAGGTGAAATAACAGATCAATGATATATTATCAATTTCAAGGGAATATAAATAATATGTCACATGTAATAGTAAATATATATTAGCCACAATGTAATTTAAAGTCTGCTGAAATAAAAAACACTTTAGAGTTTAGTATGCCTTGTGATCATATCTAATAAACATTAATTAACCAACTGAAACAGATAAATGCATTCTAGGCAGAAAAAAATACTAATTAATATTAATTTGTAGCTGTGTAATTTAAAATGGCATTTATCAAATATTTAAATGTCTTAAGCAATCTACTTTTATAAGCTCAATATTTTAAAAGCCATGCACATTGCTCTTAAGTTTATCAGAGCTCGTCAGAAATAGAATTTTCTATTAACTCATTTAGAGTAGAAAATAGATTTGTGAAACTTTTCGAAGGTCACCCCCCACACACAAAAAAATCAAGAATGAAATATTAGGTTACAGACTGAGAAAAGGTAAAAGATTTGGCATAATAAGCTGAAAAAAAAAAAAGATAAAGCAAGAGAGCAATTGGAAGAGGAAGAGAGGAAAAGGCTAATAAAATTCTGAGATGATGATAGTGGTTAGTAAAAATAAAAATAATATATAATTTACAATTATCGAAGGCATTTTTATTTACATTAAATTATTTGTGGTCAACAGTGTGAACCAGAGTGGGCAAAAGAGTACAAACAATTCACTGCTTTGGCAATGATGCAGCAGCTTTTGCTAGGGGTATTAATGGAGTAATCAATTTAGAAGCCACAGTGCAGTGAAAGTAGAGATAATGAATGTAGACTATTTTTCAGATATATGCTAATGTGGAGAAGATCCTTCAAAGTCCTTAAAATGGCCCACAAAACCCTGTCTCTGAACTCAGCCCCTACTATTGTCCCCTTCTCTTGGCTCACTGTAACATGTTGACTTCCTTGCTGTTCCTTGAACATGCCACACATGCTTCTACCTTAGGGCTGTCTGTATACATAAGAAACAACGATCAGAATGTGACATGTTTGGCTACGAAGAATAAAATGAAGCTCATCAACCAATTTCAAATATTAAGACAACATGATTTTCAATCAATACACAGTGAAGTTACTCTCTACAATCTGTTAGAGGGTCCAATCTGCTTAAATTACCATGATTTCAGCTCCAGATAGAGGTATATTTGACTGAGCATTTCTACTTCTAGGAATCCATTATACAGTGATATATACAAAACTATAAAATAATAGATTCTTTGCCACATTATTCAAAAACAAATAAATGGAGATAAATGTATATGAGCAAAGAAATAGTTAATAAATTATGGAGTATCTACAAAATGAATACACATAATGTTCAATATGTAGTAGTCTGACAGAGAAGAATGTCCATTTTATATTACTGTATGTAAAAGTTACATACATAGGCTTTTAACTATTGAGTATACCTGAATCTAAATCTACACATCTATAATTGTACTGTGTAAAACAAGATCTTCACTGATTTGTAAGCAACTGTGAACAACTCCTACAAAATAGGAAAAATGTAGGCAGAGAAATGAAATTTCACTGCTTACGTTTTATACTTCTTTATTTTCACATTTTTTTAATGAGAATGTACTGTGTAATAGTTTTTAAAAAAACAATATATTTGAAAAAATGTCAGAATAAGTAATGAATAGAACTATTATTCTGTATTTAATCCTGACCACCCCCACCAACGAATGGTTGTTGAATTAAAGAAAACTTGGGAAAACTTGATTCTATAATCCATCAAAAGGGTTTGTTATATAGCCAAAATGGAAGAACTCTGTACATAGATGGGAGGTCATACTTCTTAGATTTTAAGATGAAAGTTTTAAAGGAAATTCCGTGAAATGGTAAAAAAATGATTCGGTAATATCTCTATAACACTGGCCTAAATATAACAACAAGGGTGGATATGCTTTAAAAAACAACAAATATTTATTATATGACCTAAAAATTAGCCTAAAGAGAAAAGAAAAAGAAGTCATCTAAAAAATATGTGGAACTGAGGTCTGCCAACAACCACGTGAGAGAGCTTGGAAGTAGATCTTTCATCCTCGCTGAGCCTTGAGACAAAGGCAGTCCTGGTTAAGAGCTTGACTGCAGCCTCATGAGAGACCCTGAGCCAAAACCACCCAGCTAAGCCACTCCCAGATTCCTGATCCACAAAAATATGAGGTAATAAATGCTTGTGGTTTTAAATTCTAAGTTTTAGGGCATTTTGCTTCACAACAATACATAATTAATATAGTAAATGTTCTAGTCTGAAGAAAACATGAGAAAGAAGAAAACACACTTAAAATGCTTTGGGCTATGGAAGAACATTTAAAGAAGTTTAATGTAAGAATTCAAAAATATTAAAACAACAAATATAGGTAAACAAATGGGCCAAAATAGACTATGAAAGAATAAATAATTTAGATACATTTATAGAACAGAGACCTAAAGATTGAATTCCCTGAAAAGCAGAGAAAATCACAATGAGAATAAAATGTGGAGAAGATAAAAATACGTGTATTAAATTAATTAAATATTAATAGACATGACAGATAGACAAAAGTCACCCAAAATATGAGTCATCTATGACTGAAAAATAGATTCAAACCAAAAAGAGTTTTCAAATATATAAAAACCAAAATTTTCCAGAAATTAAAGAATAACTAATCTGTAGTTTGAAGAAGACATTACATTCCAAGACAAATTGATGTGGATTTATTGACAAAAAGATGTTTCTTGGTTAAGTTAGTGATCAAGGACAAAGGAAATGTTATTCAGGTATCTAGACAAAATCATTTATAAGGAGAGAAAAATTAAGTTAGCCTCTAGGTTTACTACAGTAACACACAATATCACATATGCAGTGGAGCAATGTCCACGAAGTACCAAGTAATAGTGTGACTTAAAAACAGAATGCACAGCTATATTCTCATTTATGTACGAAAGCAACTGGCAGATATTCTAAATTCAGGAAATGTAGCATCCATCTTTGAAATATAAGATGTAAAAAGAGCTAATAAACTATGTAATTCAGACAAACAAAAGATGAAAGAAGCACTTATTGCAAAAAGGACAGGTACTGACCCATTTTCATACAAATCTAATGCTGCTAAAGGACATATAAAGTCATAAGTCTTGCTGTGAATAATAAACATTGTGAGGGAAAAAACAATTGGAGACAGTATAAGTATTCTATTTTATTCTATTTTCATGGAAATAGAAAAATTATATAGACAGAATCTCTGCTCGGATATCTCTTACATGAGGAGTACAACTTGAATTTTTTTAAGATTATATGTAAAAATATTCAAAATGTATTATTAAATTAATAAAGTAAATTACAAAATGATATCACAGTAGTGGTTTTTAAAATGGATAGAAAATCTGAAAAGTTCATCAATGCTGGCTATATCTGGATTATTGATTATTATTTTATTATTTTATGTAATTTTTGACAATAAGCATGTACTAATTGTGTAGATTAAAAGTTACTCAGAAAAAAATATAAAATTCTATTTTCAGAAATTTCAGGTAGATATAGCCTTATCACCTATACTGCTAAAAATAATTAAAAAGTCATTACATTTTAAAAAGTGATTCCAAATGAGTTCTTTAGAAAGTAAAGAATTCACAGCCCAAAATCTAAATAAATACAGTAAGCAAAGAGAAGTAAACAAAACAGTAGAGTCAGTTTCCAGTGTGAGAAAATTTGTTAAATCTGATGAGTATTAAGATCAATTTCTATAGCCTCACAGTTTGAGACAAAACTCAAAATTCACCTATAGTAGACAAGAATAACAGACAATCCCACATAAATATGGAAGCCTGATCAACTAAATCCAACCAGAGGATGGGAAATTAAACTCTGTCTCAAATCTCAGTATTCAGCAAAGGTGGGTGAGGGGTGGATAGCTCCTTTAAAGTAATAAACACAAGTTGACTCTCCCATAGATTTACAGCTCAAATTTACTTTATGATCATAAAACTTCCTTCCAAAATGTAGTACAAATGTTCTACATTAGTTATGTTTCCCTGGCATCTGAAAAATTCTCTCTAAAGAACAAACTTTCATCCCATACTTAAGAATAATCACAAAGTTTTAAGTTCCAAGGGAAATTAATAGGTAAAAAAAAAATGTTACACGAAATACGCAATAAAATAACATGCCATAAGTCAGAGTTAGAAGAAACAACAAATTCCAGAAAAAACAGACCCACATAGACATTAGATTTAGTTGAAATTAAAAACTCAATGACCAGGATTAACAGCAAGTCAGAATTTGTCAGCTCGAATATAGATATATAGAAATTATCTAAGGACAGCAAAGAGAGACCGACGATAGAACATAGAAAATATAAAAGCTAGCATCAGAAGATCTAATATATTTCAGAAACAGAGTACAAAATGAGTAAGAAAAAAACATCTGAAGAGATAATGGCTGACAAGTAGCCAGAAAAAATTAAAGAGTGCAAGCCACATATTCAATAATTGCATTAAACCCCAAGCAGGATGACTAGATGACTAAAAAGAAATCCATGCTGAGACACAGCAAAGTAAAAGTGCATAAACAGCAATAACAAACACAAAATACTTGAAAAAGGCATAGAAAATGCCCTTAAAATTTCCAGAAATGTAACTGACAGCTAACTTTTAATAACAGTGAAAGTTTAAAAGTAATGGGATGATATCTGCATATTACTGAAAAAAAGACTTCAACTTGTAAACATACACCTAAATTATGATTCAAATATGAATGTTAAACAAAGACATTTATGGATAAACAAAATCTGGAAGAATTTTCCACCAACTAGTTTTATTACTAGAGAAAATTTTAATTTTTATTATTATTATTTTTTTATTTTTTAGGCAAAGCAACCCTTGGTTGACCTCACAGATTGCAAGGACCTTGTCAGTTTACAATCCTTTATTCATTCATTCATTCATTCATTCATTCATCTATCTATTTATTTATTTATACAATCCTTCATTTATTTATTTATTTATCTATCTATCTATCTATTTATTTATTTATTTACACTTACAGCACCTGGTCTTCCTAGGTGGTCTCCCATCCAAGTACTAACTAAGCCCAATCCTGCTTAGCTTCCGAGATCAGACAGGATCAGGCTTGTTCAGGGTAGCATGGTCATAGACTAGAGAAAATTTTAAAGGATCAATATCAGGATCTTAAATAAAAGGAGAATAAAGGGCATAAAAGCAATAATTACAGGCAAATATAACTACACTTTGCCTGTATAAAATCACCACATATATTCCTTGAAGAGTTCAATAAAAATACATTTAAAATCCTGAGCAACAAACACACATAAGTTGGAAAAGTTGAAGTACAGATATGAATTGATGAGATAAACTGAGCACATTTTATAATTTCTGTAGTGGCCCCTAAAATAATATGTAGCTATCAAATAGATTGAGATAAAAGAGACAACAAGGGGGTAAAAACTATACCAGTCTAGCTAAGACGGGGTGGGGAGATAAAAAATGTACTGCAGGCTTTCTGTTAACAGTAATGATGAACAAGGTAATGAGAAACAATTATTCTGTTGATAAGAAAAAAAATGAAATAGAATTATATATGCTCAAGATATTAAAGAACTAAAATAATATTACAGAATAAGAGGGTAAGTTCTAGAAAAAGTGAGATGACCATATCATTAATTCTGGGAAAGTAGCTTGTAGCACCAGGGGGTCAAAATGTGGTCTCCAGGGCTCTCTTCAGAGTAGCAGGCCTAATGAATCCCTATCTTGTTTTTGGTTGAGACCTCCATGTCCTACACAGTAATCCAAGTATAGAATGGCTCCCAAGACACTGAAGCCCAGCTTTAAATAATCTCAATAGCAATATATGTATCCATTTAGCTGCACAGAGATAACTAGTGTTTGTGGTTCCAAACAATGAAAACCTCTGGAAGAAAATAACATCATAGCCTCAAATTTTGTTTTTTTCCGACTTCAAAATAATAAAAAATTAAAGCAAGAAGATTACACCATAAGAAAACCAAGAAAATCAACAGAAAACAGAAACCATCCACAGGGAATCCAGATAATGAAGTTATGAGACACAGAAATTAACAAAACTTTTTTGAACACATTAAATAAAATATAAGTTAAAATTAAAAATTTACACATTATATGTCAAATGTTAATGCTAAAAGAAGCAGCAACAACATTCTAAAACTGAAAAACTATAACAATTATAAACAAGACTTTCAAGGATTGGACATTCTGTTAGACACAGCTGAAGAGAGATTTAGTGAATTAATTAGTCATAATAAAACATCCAGAGTGATGCACAGAGATGCAAAAGAAATATTAAATAATTATGAGTATAATTATGAATATAAGAAAATTGTAGGATATAAGGAAATTATAGGATATTATATAGAATCTATTCTATATAGAGATGCATATTTATATATAATATATAAAAATATATATCTAGATCTCTTTTTTTTTATATATATCTATAGATCTCTTTGTATATTTATAGATATATATAAAGAAATGATGTCTCAATTTTTTAACACTGAATAAAGATTGCCAAGCCACAGATTTAAGAAGCACAATGGATTGAATTAGGATGAATACTAAGGTGAATACACAAGTAGGAACATCAGAGTAAAGTGATGAAAACAATAGACAAAAAAAAAATGTTCAAAAGGAAAAAAGAAAATTATGTTCCATGAATCAACAATTAGGTTGATAGGTATCAACCTAAGTAATGAAAGAGCTGGAATAAAATAGAATATAGTCACAATGCAGAGAATGCACACCAATTGGTGAGTCTATATTTCAAAATATATACACACGTATGTATGCGTGTGTATTTACGTTACAACTATACTTAACCAAATAAAATTTGAAAGAATTCATCTCCAGGAGACCTACACTAGCAGGAATAGCATAGATGAATGATGAAATAAAAACAATGTAAAGGTTTAAAAAAGTGGGTAAATCCAAATGATATTGACTTTATAAAATAACAATGTCATAAGGCATTCCAAACAACCAAAAGAATAGTACAATAATATGTCACTGGTAATATAGACCTTGTAGAAATATTGTAAGTAAAAGAAAAGAAAAAGATAAATTATGTAAACATTAAAACAGTGATTCTCAAAGTGTGGTCCAGAGAACCCCTCTCTACCTCCTAGAGATACTTTTAAAGGTCCCATAGAATCAAAACTTCTTTCATAATAATTCTAAGACATTATTTGTCTTTTTCATCCTCAGTTGTTCAAGAGCATATAGTGGAGTTTTCCAGAGGTTACATGAGGTGTGATATTGTAGCAAACTTAATGCAGAAGAAAATATGGACATCTAAATGTCTTGTATGAAGCAAAACATTAAACAGATTTGTAAATACGTGTAATAATGACCTTCTCACTATATCTTTTTATTTAAAAGATAGTTTTAATGTATAAAACTGTTATGAATACAAAGGCTTTATGATCTTAAGCTCTGAATAACTTAATAAAAACAATTTTATTTTTTCTAATACAGTAAATATTGATAGATATAACCTACAGAAATGAAAGCTGTTTGAAGGAGGTTCTCAATCACTTTTAAGATTGTTAAAGAGTCCTGAGTCTAAAAGAAAATCTGGTTACATCAGACACAGAAGACTAAGGCAGAAAGCTTCACTTCAGATGAAAAGGGATATTTACAAGTGATAAAATTGTCAATTCAAAAGAAATATGTAACAGGTATAAATTGGTACATGCCAAATAGCATGGCCTCAAAAATATTTAAAGCAAAAACAAAAAACAAAAAACTATAGGAATAAAGATGTACAATCTACAATTATCACAAGAGCCATGTACATAATGTTCTCCAAGAGAATGCTAACTTGTTCAGTACCCCATTTGATCAACAGGCAGTAGAGTATAATGAAAAATGAATAAACTCCATGGCAGGCAATCCTGAATTTTCATAAACATGCCTATTCCATATTTGAAATAGGCAAGTTTATAGAAACTAGCTGTACGAATATAAACAAGTTACTCAACTTCTTTGAGTTTCTGTTCCTTTATTTGTGGAGTGGGAGTGATTTCACGTTATTGATAGAATTAAAAATAATATTTTAAAGTAGCTTATGTAACACTTTCACATGTTGGGTACTGAAAATGACAGCTATTATTGTTCCTTAACAATTATCTTCAATAAAAGCAATGAATTTAACAACTATAACTGTGGTTGATCAAATGAGGCTTCAAAGAGAAATGTTAGAGCTAAACCTTGAAGGAAGAATAGGATATTAACATACACTTGAAAAAAGTCTATAAACAATTGATTAAACAGTAATTTGGTCCAGTCAATGCACTTAGATCAAAAGGGGGAATCTAGCTGGAAGCAAAATTAGAATAAATTGCTATCTTTCCTCTTTCAATCTTATAAATTCTTTGCTGTCGCATGAAGGGTGAGAAGTGAGCAAAATAGACTTACAGTAAGCCTTACCTTAGAATACCATTATTCCTCAACATACCTAAGAAAATGATTTTCTCTCAATCAAAATTTCTGATATTTCTTCCATTCCCATCCAAAACAAAACAAAACAAAAAAACAAAAGAAATACCCCCAAAATATTTAAGTTTCTTTCAAAGAACTTAAATATAATATAGGATTGCTTATATATTCTTGAGTTTACTGCTTCAATATATTCTTTATTACCTCTTTAAAAGTTTCCTAGGTCCAACAGAACAAAACTAAAGCCAAGCATGTTTATCCGTCAAAGGGCCCTTGCCCATGGCAAAATTAGCATTTGGATATACTTTCTACAAATATCTATTTCAAAGAATTCCTTCCACAGAAATGAGCCAATGGGCTAATAAAGCATTCCTATCATGGGAGTTGGGGGGAACTCTCCTGTAAGAAACAGGCCAACCAAAGATGTTAAATTAGGCTGAAGGTTTTTGCTAAATAAGTGTTGTAAGTACCAACTTCCTTTAGCTGCACAATTGATATGTTTGACAGTTCTGTACATACATGCTAATTTGCATTTGAGATTTTTAACTTTAATGTAAAAGTCCTTCAGGATCATGCATGTTGTATAGAAACAAGGATACTGAAATAGGTATCAGGAAACTTGGCATCTGGCCCCACCTCTGCAAGGAGTTAGATGAAAACTATGTGAGTCTGTGTTTTCATAAACTAAGAAGCCTAGACTGGCAGATCTGTAAAATCCCTTTCAGCTTTGTACTAGGCATTGTATTGCATTTCAAAGCTAAAGAGTAAGCTAGCACCATCTAGTGGAATCCAAATACATAAGGAATGCAGTTAGCATTAATGTATTGTCTAGGTAGAGGGCCAGAGGAAAGAGCAATTAGGGGGATTGTTTTATAAACTATATAAATGTCTAACCAATATACTGTATATGTGAAACTAATAAAAAAACTTTTAAAAAAAGAATTTACTAAGTACATTATAGTAAAAAACATTTCGACATGTAAAATACCCAGAGCTTTATGTTATTTTACTTCATTATTTTTCTAATGTTCTAAAGACAACATTTGGTAGCAAGAATTAACCCAGGGACATTTCCTCTATGAGCCACGACATAGTAATGAAGCTATGTGAAATGTTGAATTCTTTCTGTATCTTTCATACTTATTACACTAGCATTACTTTTCCAGAAAACAGTATGATCTAAAAATAAAGTAGCAGAAAAAAATAAAAAAACAAAAAACAAAAAACTTCTTATTATCTCTATCTATTTACAATGATATTTTCTAGGAATGTTTTACCTTAACTTTATGAACAAATTAATTGCTGACATTTAAAAAATATTTTTTCTAGATTAAAGCTTTCCTAAAATAGCAGAGACAGAAGTATAATGAATAAGAAAATAAAAATAATTATTTGTTCTTACATGTTAATATCATACTTATTTTCATGTTTACCAGTATTCAATAAATAAAATATAGCAATTTACCTTAATTTCTTTTTCTCTATATAAATATATAGAACTAAGATAATTTTGGAGAAAGTAAAAATAGTCAATTGTTTTGTCTATCGATGTATTCTCAGCAATATTCCAGTGCTGTGGTCTAGTGCTCGATAAATTCGATCATTAATAAATTTATTAATGAATCAACCTTAAAATCATTTCAATTTTTAGCATAAAGAATTATAATATAGAATTACAAAATAGTGATAATCTTAAATATTAAATGAATATTTATTAGAGAGGCAGTAGAACGAGGCAATTTAAATATTAGGTAATAAGAGTAGTCTGCTGAGTTTCAAATCTTGGCTCTATCATTTAGTAAATGTGAGATCTTAGACAATTTACTTAACCTCTCTGTACCTCAGTTCTTACCTGGGGTAGGGGAGAGATTTAATAGTACATAACTTAAGATTACATAATAGCACTTACATGAAAAGCAAATGAGTTAATGTGTAAAAAGCACATAGAATGCCAGGTGGCAAGCAAAACATGTTATCTATTACTATATTTATTATATTAATTTGTATTTTTTTCTATAAATAAAATTTATAAAATAATTTTGTCATACACCATGAATTTTTTCAAAATTAATTTAGTTTCAAAATATTTCTTATTGAAAATCTATAAAATTCAATATAAAAATGGGAGGTACAAAGAAAACTAGATTATAAATCATAAATCACCTATTTTTCATTTGCTTTGGCTATTAATTAAAAAACTAAATCAAAATTACTAACTCAAAATATGAAAGGTTTCCCACAGATCAGTTTTTTAAGCTTTAATGATCATTGTTGCAATGTCTATTCAAGAAATATTTTTCCACATTACTTGTAAGAAACAAAATGTTTTACCAATTTTGTCTGAAATTTACTTATGAGGAATTTTAGGCAAAAAAAGCATAAAATATAATAATGATATCATAATAAACCATAACATTTAAATTGTAATCCATCCAGATTAAACTGTGTTATAAAAGATAGTCATGTAAGTTAAAGAAAAAAATAATAAAGCATTTTAAATTAATAAAAGTATTATAAAATCTCTTGTTTGATTAAAGTAAATCCATCTGTAAAATCATCAACCTAACGTGAACTTAATGGACTTAAAGTAATTATTTTATGAATCAAAATATGTAAGAATAACTCCAGCCTAAGTCAAAATATTCTATAATCAAAAACTTGCTACCTAAATAAGACCAATTATAGAAAATAATATAAAAATATACACAGTATTCTTTAAATTACTATAAAATTTATATGACCCTATATACTCCAGTATAATAGTTTATTTTTTTACTATATTTGGCCAGAGAATAATTTTACCTCAATATATAGTATACCTTAGAAGTAATATTTTGAATTATATTTTTAATTTATATTTCAGTTACAGTTAATCATAAAAAAAATCCCTTTCCTTGGCCATAGTGCGCAATATATTTATATTTTAAAAGCAATAACAAAAATATATTAACTTTGTAACTTTCATTTACAGTATTAAATTTTAAACTATTACTTTAAAAAAGTATGTTTCACATTGTGTTTCTATTCCAACATTTAAACAATTTATAATTAGGATGGAAAACATTCAGCATAAATAATTTCAAATGAATTGCCTTAAAGAAATTGACATAGTTGCTATTTTCATTCATTTAAATCAAAGAAAGTCAAATAAAAATCTACATTTTCTAATAAAAATAATTAGAGCTAACATTACATATTAACTACTGTAATAACTATAGCTTAGTAAAAATTAGAAACAAATTAAGCTAGAAACTACACATGTAAAACATGTGGTATTGCTTCCAATTTTATTTCACCTCTTTAAGAAATACAGCATGGAATAGTAAGTTATTAACTTATAAACACAAATCTATCTTTGTGCCCCTTCGTAAGAGTTCTTAGCATCAATTTATCATTGAAAGACAAAATCTATGCTTTTCACTTAGCTTAACCAGAATCTCTGTAAGCAGTTCCTGAAGATGAAAAACAGACTCCAACTGATTTTCAGAAAATCTACTTTTTCATGTATACTCTTCTCACACTCAATAAATACAGTATTTTCATTGTACTGAACAGACAGCAAAGATGTCTTTTACCATGTTTGTTCTGTACTACATAGAGATACCCCAGGTATATCAACTAATACGATGGCAGTTTTCACATAAATCTTGCAGATATCCTATCCCAGGAAATCCACTGGCTACAAAAAATCCCATACAGCGCTGCTGGCAATGAAAATGAAGTGAATGAGAGTTCAACCATTTCATCTTACAAACAGCCTTTTTCTTTTCTTTTTTTTTTTTTAAAACTTGCTTCAGTGTGTGCCAATATAGTAACATACATTATCAATGCACTTGCCTTCATTCCAACAACAACAAAATTATTTCTATAGGTATTTGAAACTAAAATTCTAAAATAAAAAATGTGTATCAAAAGTATCGGTATTTCCATATGGGAAAAGTTAATGCAGACACATTGGCAAATAAATACATTAAAGAATATTGTACATTATATTTTCAAAAGTGTGCTTTGAAATGTTTGCAAAACAAAAGCTTGCTTTGTGCAAGCAACTGTATTTTTCCCGTATTTAAAAGAAAATGAGAGCTGATTGTGACTGCCTAGATCCTACTCTCCCCATACTTCCTCCAGATTCATAAAGAGCAAAAAAATAAAAAATAAAAAATACACACAAATTATCCTTCCAGTGTACCTAGGAAATAAATTACAAGATAGTTTTTTTTTTCCTAAGTGGGGTAATAAGTACCTAGAACCAACACAACAATTTAGGCTGAGTCCACACTCATACAGAGGGAATCCTATGTAAATTGAATGGATAAGTAAGAAGGAGAAGTACCCCAGTGGTGGAAAAAAACATGTATTGTCAATAAGACCTCTCTTCAGAAAGAGAGAGCATAATGCTGAGTGGGATGACAGTGCTGAGACCAAGTATGTAAATTGAATTAATAAGTGCAAATGGCCATGGTCTATATGACAAAAAAACCATTTAAGCTTGGATCAAAAAATAAAACCTAAATTTATGCTGTATACAAGCACACACCTAAAACAGTGATTCAGAAAGATTAAATTGTTTTTTAAATGGCCAAGTAGGCAAATGCAAACAAACAAACAAACATATCAGACAAGGTAGAACTTAGTCTCAAAATCATTAAAGAGACAGAAAAAGAGAACTTATAACTTTCAAGGCTAAAATTCACAATGAAGATAACAGTTAAAAATGTCTGTGAAACAATAAAGAGCAACATTCACGAAGCAAAAATCAAAGAATACACAAAAAGAAACAGGCTGATAAACAGACAAATTAAAACTAGCTTAAAGATGAAAATATGAACTCTATATTCCAATTAAAAAAAACACAATAACCTGCTTTTCATATACACAAAAAACATTCCTGAAAACTGACTACATATTAGAAAATCACAGTAGATTCCAATAAGCAGAAATGGCACAAAATAATTCTTTGACCAAAATGCAATAAAACTAGAAAGAATAATAACAAAAATCTCTTTCTATATGGAAATTTTAAATATTAGCTAAAAGATAAAATACATCCTAAAATTGTAGAACTGATGAAAATACCTATATATCAGACATTATGGACTAAGCAGTATTCAGAGGAAAATTTATAGACTTAAGCCTTTATGTCGACAACAGTGAAAAAGGATAAAAACTAAAGGAATTAAATATTTAATTCAAAAATTAAAAAAAGAACAACATAAAAACAGAAGAAAAGCATAAGAAACTGATGTTAAACTGTATTAGTAGTAGGAGTTCAAACTGGTAGAACCCATATAAAGTGCATCTGGCACAATCTTTCTAAATTACAAATGTCTTTTGCCCAAACAATGTGGATTGTGGGAAATTAACCTAAAAATATGTCTGATAAAGTGTGAAATAATGTAGGTATCAGGGTAGTCATTATGGCAATATGAAAGATTGGAAATCATCCAATGTCCATCAACCAGTGACCAGTGAAATAAACTTTGGTCCATCCACACTATCAAACACTATGAAGCTATGGAAAAAGAATGCTGTGAACTCCACGATATGTTAAGTGAAAAAAAGCAAGATAAAGCATAGTACTTAAAATATCCTATATTGTGTGAAAGAAAGGATGTGCATGTATACATATATTTCTTAGCTATATTTGTGCATGTATGTATATTAATATATACACATACGTACACATGTGATACACATATTATATACATATATATGTTATACACAAATATATACAAAATCAGCTATATATAAAAGCAGATGGGAGAACAGAGTGGAAAAGACGGATGAAAACAATTTCTTTGAGTATGCCTTTTTTTTTAACATAGTTTAACTTTGGGAACATCTGTTTTACATATAAAAAACAATCAAATGAGAAAAGTAAACTATATCTTAAACTCATAACATAATCACAAAGATAAAATACTTCAGGTATCACTTTGGAGAACAAAAGAAAAGTAGAAAAGAAATCCAAAGAAATCTTAAAATTAACTTAGTAGTTTTATATTTAGTAATATCAGTATTATTGTTTTGAAGTTATTTTATAAATATTATGAGAGTGAATAGTTATATTAATGTTATCAACCAAGGATTATAGTGAAAGAGAAAGGGTGTACAACTATAAAGTTTTAAAAATAAATTTGAATTGAGGATATCAATATCTCTAACCAAATTCTCAGGATAGGACAATTTGAGTATCAAAATGTATAATAAGGTAATAGACTGAAATATTCTATATCATAAAAATTTCAGTTCATAAGAATATTAAGAAAGGGAGAAGGGGTAGAGACAAAGTGGAGAGAGAGAAGGGGAGAAAACAAGCAAACTAAGCAAACTAAATAAAGGAAAAAAATTCATTTAGCACCCCTGAAAGTAACAAGAGCCACTGAGACACTACTATAAAAATTTGTCAGCACAAAGGTAGGCAGGCACTTATCTCGTCTTTTCGCTACAAACTATTTCAAGATAACCAAATAGTTTATATTAAATAAAGAATTCCATCTTTAAAAATATGTAAGAATGATCAAATTAGAAAACTTACTTTTTGCATGACCCATTGCATTAATTGATTCAGGCCACATTAATCAATAGATGAAAACACTATGGAAAAGATTGGTAGAGAACTTTATAATGGAGGGTTTAGGCTGTTGCTAGCTGTACCAGATACTCAACTGTAACATCGTTAATAGCAAGAAAACATGGTATGACTTCTAATGTAGGGCAACATGATGCCCAGAGTGCCACCTATGAAAAGTCCTGCAGGAATGACTAAATCTAGATCTAATCAAGCCTGTTGAGATAACATTCATTTACAGGAAATGCAGGGCTTAGTAAAACAATTTCAGTGACAAGTAAATGAACAAATTCAGAATGCAGGACCTTGTATGGGACAATTAACATACATTCTGTAACAAATCAGTGGCATAGGGGAAAAAAGCAGGAGGACTGCTACAGATCAGAGACATTAAAGACATATAAAAATAATATGTACTATGATTCAAACAAACAGAAAATTTTGTGAAAATAAGAAAAATTGGATTATGGATTATCACTTGATACAAAGAATCACTATTAATTTTATTAGGTGTCGCAATGCACTATGGTTAAGTAAGAAAGGACTATATTAAAAATCGTCTCTTGAAGTATGAAAGGATAAAATTATATAATTTGGAAATTAAAAAAAAAAACAATCAAAACCAAGAAAAAATAACGATGAAGCAAATGTGAATATGATTATATGGAATATTCATGTATTTATTTTGTAAATTTTTGAAATTTTCAACAACAAAACAAAAATTAAAAAGAAAACATAAGTAAACAAAGAAAACTAATCTCAAGGAGACCTAAATAGAATTTGGCCTAACCACTTCTACTTCTACTTCCTATCTATTCCTATCCGCTCTCTGATATTTCAGTCCACATCTCATTTCCTAATGATTGTAGGACAGAGGAGGTGGAAAAAATGGCACCATTTGGGGGTCCAAAAATTTAAGCCATTAGTATCGTACCAGAGTAAAGTTGTTACCTAGTTCCTGATTTTTTGGCAATCCTTGATTATACATTAACCATGATGTAAGCCTCTATTAAGTCCCTTAGAGTTTCATAAGTTAAATAATAAAAAATAACAGAGAAGTTTAATCCAGGTAGAAAAAAATATAATAAGAACTTTATTTTAGAATTATCATACTGGAAACAGTATAGAAATAAGTTGAAGCTGAATTTCAGTGGATAGAAGTGAGAAGTTAGGTAGTAAGAAATGAGAGTAAGAACAGAATACTCTTTCACAAAACTTGACAGCAAAGTGTAAGACGAATGAGGCAATGGTAGAAGTAAATGGCAACAGAAAAAAATCTGACATAAGACAGGTGATAAATGATGGAGTAAGGTACAAGAGGAGACTGATAGGTATATTTATAGAAATAGAAATACTGGCCTTAAACAAGAAAAGACAGTCTCATTGCTGGATTATATGGATTACAAAGTCTGAGGGTGGAAACAGATGTAGATATACAGTTAAACAGATGTACAAACAGAGGGATGGAGAAGATCAGAGAGATTTAAACTGATGAATTATTTATTTTAGGCAGTGTTAGTAGCCTTATCTAAAGAAAGAATGGTTAGTGCAAATGATGTATGTAGGCAAGGAGAGTAGCGATGAAAGGCTTTACCAGGAAACAGCTGTGACAGTTGCTGAGAAGTGTAGAGTGCATAGGATCCATAAAAATATCATGGCAACAAACTGGGATATTATATTACCTGTAGAGCTCAGATCACTACAGGTTATAAGAAAAGTAACAGGGAAGTGAATATACTAATAGAAGGAACTACTAACTACCCATCTACCAATGGTAAGAGCATATTCTTTTCATAGACATTAAAAATAATTTATTTTCTTGATAAATCAAGATAAAGATTAAATAAGTATGTCCTGAAAAATAAATAAATAAATTAGTGATGGTGGCCTATTCTTAAAAACAAATGAAATAAAATATAATCATGAAAAATAAATATCTATATATTCAAATTCTATGGTTCTCACCAATTCGTGTGATTTTATTATGTGAAAGTTCAAGATTTTGGATATTAGTGCAGCCATCCAAACCATGAAAAGAAGTCAGTTGATTTTTATTAAGAAGAACAATAGAGAGATTTTCCAAATTTTCACAGTTGATAGTCTCAATATTATTTTCCTAAAACAAAAAACAAATGTAATTAGTTTTATTTTAATGGCTTATTAATAAAACACTTAAAACTGGCAAAAAGAGGAAAGATAAGATATAATCTCTAAATGAGTATCTGAATCTCTAAATATTAAGATAACTATGCAGAATGTTATACTATCTAGATGAAAATATTAAGTAACCTAATAAATAATTAATTGATATTATATTTATTAAGTCTTTTAAAATATAGAAAATATAGTGGATTCATATAACAAAATATTTGAATCTAAATGAACAAGAGTAAATATTTGGTCATAGTTCTTATAAAACTGTACTTTTAAAGAAGCCAAACACTAAAAAACTCCCCATTATCCCTCCTCAGTCCTTTCCTCTCTAAAAAAATACTAATATGATGAGTTAAGTACATATCTCATGTATAGGTTTATAATTTTACTACACATACATATCTCTGCAATGCATAATATTGGTCTCAATGTCAAGATCATGTGTCAAGGATGCAACAGCAATTCTTTTTTTTAAGCTTCAGAAAGATAAATGGGTTTTTAAGAATCCTAAGAGTGTAGTTCATAGCACTTCTCTCAAAAATATTTATGAGTATAGCCTCTGTCTAATGGAGAAACTTAATAAAAAGCATAGGAAACCCACAAAGTTTTAAAAAGAAAATATATTGGTGGAAGCACTACCAGTGTGAACAGAAAATTTATATAATTCAAAATAAAGAGCACCCTCTAGGAACACCCCCACTCCCAAAGCCTTCTACGGAAAAGAAACTGGCTGAAATTCTCAGCTGCAACACAAGGCACTTTTTAAAAAAAGAAGCATGCCTTGAGGATAGAGTCAAAAGCCCAGTAGGCAGAATCAAGAGTCACAGAGAACCATTACCATGGAGCAAAACTGAGCCCTTATTAAGAATTTGATGATATGGCCCTGGAACTGCTATGAGTTTCTCATTTTCTCCCATTTTGAATGAGATTGACTACTATAATTAATCAAGCCTGTTTCACTACTGTATGTGGATGTGGGTATGGGTGTGTGTGTGGTAGTGGGGAGATAACTTTTCATCTTACTTCACACATCTCTGACTTGAGAAAATTATCTGAGCAGATCATTTCCACTTGGATCTTATTTAGATGAGAAGATTCTGTACTTCGAATTTGAATCTGATGCCATAAATTGATGGGACTTTGGGGTCTTTGGGACATGAGAATATTTTGCGTGTGGGAAGGATGTGGACTCATTAGGAGCCAGAGGGTAGGTGGTAGACTGTTACTTTGAAAGTCCCCAATAAACCTCACAACCCAATATTCATGTATCCACACAATCCCTGTCCACATAAACTTAGGGCTTGCTTGACCAATAGAACATTAGCTAGCATGATGACAGGAGGTGCTTGATAAGTGTTTGTATATTGGAGCTTATCTTTTTGCAACGCTCATTCCGGGGATTCAGCTATCCTGTAAAGAAGCCTAAGAGAGAGAGAAAGAGAGAGAGACTGAAATTCTAACCCCTTAAGGTACCAATCATATAAGAGAAGGCATTTTAGACATTCCAGCCCCTGATGCAAATTATATGAGACCCAGCCAATACAATATGAAGCAGAAGAAATAACCAGACAAGCCTGACCTCAATTCATGGCCCCAGAACCATGAGCAAATAAAATAGTTGTAGTTTTAATTTACTAAGTAATCTGGTCATTAGTAATGCAGCAAAAAGTAACAAAAGCAATCACCTGCAAATAGAGATAACTCATTCTGGGTCATTCCACCTAATCATCTTCCCTCTATGGTTCTCACAAATTTTGGCCCTTGATCTCTTTAGACCATAAATTACATGTTATTTTAGTAAACGTTTCTTCAAAATAGTCTTTTCTGAATGTAAAGAATCCATTTTATATTTCACAATAAGATAAATAATGGGAATAGAAAACATACCTGTACATCAATGTATTTCAGTTTTTTGCAGTTACTCAGGCTATTCAAAGAAGTTAATCCACAGCGTCGAAGAGACAAAAACTGAAGATTTGTACACTCTGCCAGTGTGGAAAGACTACAACCTGGCAAATCTTGAAACGTAACTGTTGTAACCTACAGAATTAAAGAAAATTGGAGTGTATAACATTATCTAACAATAATGAATATTATTATATTAGCCTTGCAAAATTATTTTTAAAAAGTCATCTAAAATAATGCTATATATTGAAACCCACATTTATTAACAACTCAATTTCATTTAAACTATTTGGACTTTTTTGTTCCCCACATAGAAAGGCAAAATAATGCAATAATTTCTATTACCAATTCAAGTTCAAAAGGAATATGCATAGAAGTAGTAACACTATAATTTTATTAGCTCACTCCCAGGTTTTTCACCAAATTCATTTTCCTTGTTTTGCATGTCCTTGGCATTATTTTCAGGATTGCACTATATAAATGTTTAAGATCTGTGTTTGACAGTATCCTAGGGATATCTGGATAGTAACAGGAGCCACAACAGATCAGGAAATAGATTTTATGTCCAACCTGCCATGCTTCAACCGAATAGCTTAACTATCTTCCAGAAAAGAAGAAAGTCTGACTGAGAAGAGATATTATAGAACCTGTGATAAGTAGAATCTTGCAATAATAATTGAACCATGTATTACAAACAACATTCCATTGGAAGTCTTCTGTATTATAAAGATATAAATCATTCTCTATGACTGAATAATGTAACATACCCAAGCATGTAGTATCATGGTAAAACAAATCATGAATAATATTTTATGTATTTTTCAAATATTTGAAGACCATACATGTACAACATTTCATATTATTGAGATAGTACCATAGAGTCAATACTTGATAAACATTTTTTCTTAAGGAACTTTTCTATCTTGTTGGTTTAAATCTTTTAAACTAAAGAAAATGCAATGTCAAAGAATGTACTCAACTTTATGCGATAGTGAGGACTGAACTTATTGTTCTACAAGAATATGTCAGACAGAAGTATTTTTGGATTACTGAAAAGCAGTCCACTTATTAAATTCAAGAACTCTCACCTAAGTAAAAGACAGAGGAATAACATAATATGTTGGTTCTTCACTAAATTTGAGTCTATGCACTGAAATAACTACATAAATCACTTTATAGTAAGAATACTTTGGTATTGCCATGTGAAAAATCCTAATGCCAGATTTCTCATGTTCTGAATAACATTTAAAAATTATTAGCTTTACAAAAAGATTCTAATATACATTGTACTCCAAATAGAAATTCAAAAACTGTTTGTCGAAATGGAAAGCATTATTGCTTCAGAGAAAGCTGGAAAAAATATAAAATTTTTAAGTGCAGTAACTCCTCTACATATGGAACACGTCCTGTGCATTATATTAAACAAATAGGAAGACCATATGCTCATAAAGACATAAAGAAGTGATAAAGTCTATGCCTTGTTTAAGTAGCAAAAACAACAATATATATTTTAAAAACTTTGGTTGAATTAAAGTTTCTAGTTTCATAATTTTAGGAATTTCTAAATTATCCATAATCTAAATTACCTTTTTATCGGTGAAAATATTGTTCATGAATAAAAGTGAAATACACACATTCCCATTCAAACAAAAAGTGCGAGGATATGTCAGTATCTATAGCATATGTTTTAGGTGGACGGAAAGTGATAATAAATGGGAGACCCACGAGGAAAATAAGAAAGAAGTCCAAAATAAGTGCAAGTCAGAAATCATACCATATGATATCACTTTTACACGGAAGCTTAACAAAGTAAACATAAACAAACTCATAGAAACAGACACCAATCGGTGGTCATCAGATGGAGGAGTTTTGGAGTGATGGGTGACAAAGGTGAAAGAGATTAAGAAGTACAAATTGCCAGTTACTAAAATAGTCATGAGGATGTAAGGTACAGCATAAGAAATATAGTCAATAATACTATAATAACTATGCCTGGTGTCAGATGGGTACTAAATGAGGTGACCACTTCATAGGCTATATAAATGTCTAATCACTATGTTGTACACCTGAAACTATTATATTGTATGTTAACTGTAATTGAAAAAATAAATTTAAAACAACTTTTGAAACAAATATTTTTATATTTTTTAGAAAGGAAAATATTTATCCATTTGTGACAAGGTTAACTGCTGGGTAATGTCCATTTAATTTGTCCACAAAGAAATACTTACTATAAATTCTGTAATTGGAAAACTGGCTCTACACTGAAAAATAAACACGCTATTTAGAATTGAGCACTTAAAAACTGAAAACTCTACAACTGCAGCTTTACAGTAACAAATGTTACTCTACCTTATAATTTATATTATTCTGCCTGATTTAATAAGATGCTGCTTACAATGAAATATATAAACACAAGTTCTAGTTATTATAATGTGGCAATTTGCTAGTTTAATTATAGTACAGGAGTGACAACTGCTGCAGTGTCCTTGTTAGTGCTACCTACTTTTGAATATGAGGCATTTCATAACATTTTCTCCTCCTTTTTCTTAAACATTTAAAAAATTTATGATATAGCAATTATTATCTACCCTACCCTAGATTTATCCAAACATATGAGAACGAAATGTTTTACATGATTCACTTATTGGACATGCATGACAAGAATCACGTAAGTAACACTCCAAAAATTAAGGTCAACGTAGAATTAGTTCTCATAGTTGTTCATCACTATATGGTCAGTCTAAAAAAGAACAACTGGAACATAGTAAATGTTCACTAAATGTTTCTTAAATAAATACACAAACTTCCCTAGACCTGTGGTAAAACTAAATAAATACCTATAGCATTCGTAGTTTCTTTTCCTTATAAAGGGTAATATAAAAATATTTGAAAATCACATTTTCTGACTCCCCTGACTTGAAAATGAATGGTTCCATCTGTAGATGCTTCAATCTTTATTGTATTTTAATTAAAGATCACAAATCATTTTTCTACTTACTGATCTATCTTTCTCCAAATCCTTGACAGCTCATGGTACATATTATACATATCCATTTTTTTGAGGATTTACTCTCAGTTATTCTTGAGTTCAACCCAAGAAGTGTCAGTCATCTATGGTAAACTATAATTACATAAGTAATGAAAGCAATGACTCTATATTTTGCTTTTTGCAGAACATCTGTTTAGTGCCACATCTCAAATCTATCAATCCTGCAGAAGTAATCTTTAAAAAGTCAGCTACAAAGACTGAACCTAAGATATGATTAGTGGCTTAAGTGAAAGAGAATCTAACTTCAAGTAAGTCATGTACCATCACACCAGTTGCAATTTGCCTTGTATAAAGTAAGTGAGACATTCTGATATTAATCTGCAGCTAAAATGTTATTGTTTGTGCCATGTTATAAAGCCTTATACTTAGTACATTTTTGGGGTTGTTATTTAAAGCAAGTTACCATTAGGAGTAAAATACCAATAATAAAAGAAAAATAAATTAGTTAAAACAGTAAAACTAGGAAAAATTAAAATGTATTAGTTGTCAATAATCATTGCTCTTCAGTCATCTCCCTTTGTGATATTACTGCATATAGAGTACAGTCCAGAATTTTCAACTTAGTAATTTCTTTGATGAAACAGGCTATTAAGCAGCCTTCAAAAATCAATTTGCTTTTTTCTTCAGATGCTTGAGATCTATGTTTGACAAATATATCGAGAGCTCTATAGTCTTCATATATTGTATTTTAAAACTCAACAATCCTACTAAGTAGGTATTGCTCTTCCAGTTTATAGAAGACAAAAAAGGCTCAGAAAGATCAAGAACCTTACATAAGATGACAGCCAGTAAATGGCAGAAATAAAATTAGTACTCTGATCTGACTTGATACTGGGCTTGTTAGTACTTTATTAAATTACACTCTAATAATTTTATTTTCATTTCTTTATTAATCAATACACTATATTGAAATTGTGAAGCTAGTAATAATATGCAGATAAGATTAACATTCAGTTAGATTGATCCATCCATTTTTTCATTCTCCCACTCATCCATGCCATAGTCAACTAATGAAAACCACTATCTGCCTGACAGTACATAAAAAAGTAAGCACAAGAGGCAGAACTGATTTGTGTCCTGAAGATTCAGAGAGATTAATATAAGCAAAATTAATTCATTACTGGGTGAAATTTCAGAAGAGTAAACTTTTCTTTTGTAAAGGTCCTCTCCAGAAAGCCCTTCCAAAGATGGCAAAGGGTGATCAAGATAAGAACAAAGATGTGAAACTAAAAGTTTAGAAAATCAAAGTAATAAAGTGAGTCATAGGTCAATAGCAGCAGTGAACAAAGACACAACAGGCCATCTGCTAAAGTTATTATAAGATGGTATTTTATAGCATTTGGGCATTTATATTGCACATTGACATATAATTTTCATCTATATACTGTATATTTGATGCTTCAAAAAAATTAACTATTTGAAAAAATAGTTGCTTTGACTGGTGGTCAGAGGATAACAGGATCCTTTAGAACACTGCTACTCCAATTGTCTATGGACCAGCATAAACAGCATCAGCCAGGGGCATTATAAAAATTTAGAGCATGGGGGTTGATCACCAGACCTAATGACTCAGAACTGACATTTTAACAAATCCCCAGGCGATATGTATTACATATTACAGTTTGTGAGGTCATACACTAAGAAATAAAAGAAAGGCTTAATTCTCACTTTATGTAAATTGACAAAAGTTCCACAGAAGGAACTGAGTGGGCAGGAGAAGAAAGACCAAGTAGAAAGAAGTTCACACATCTTAATGTCCTCAGTGCTCCTTCATTAGACTAAACAGAGACACGCAACTAAGGAGGGGAGCACTACTTTCTCTCTAACGTCAGTTTTACTTTTAAACAAGTTCACTGTAGACATGAAGCTGTCACTCATGCTTCGCCCAAATAGATATTCATGAAGAAAATGACTTTAAATAAAATAGTAGCTAATGTTATCACTTCAGAAAGCCTGCAGCAACATCATAGGGAAAGCAGAAAAAGAATGATATTCCAGATATAATGTAGCCAAAGAGAAAAAAGCAATAGAAGAGCTAATGAGAGATTCGATGTGTACAGATCTGATGAATATGGCAAATACACTGCCTAAGAAACAGAGGACGCTTCAGAGTACTTCTTTCCACTGTTCTTTTACATTTCAGAGATCTTTTTGAATTCTGTTATCTTCTCACAGAATATTCTGAAATCTTATTTACAGTAATTATCAAGATCTGTAATAATGTATTTATCTGTGAATTTGTTTAATGCCTTTTTCTTTACCATAGTAAGCTCCATAAGGGCAAAGACTTGGTTTTGTATCTGTCTATTTGGTGCAACAATAAATATTGGTTAATCATATTGGGCAGATGAATATTTGCTGAGTGAATAAATAAAATAATGCATATATTAATATGAATATTTCCTTTCCTAGGCATCTGCCTATATTGAGAAACTAAAAATAAACTTTATTAAATACATTTGAATTTCAAGACCTAGCTAAATATGTTTTTTAATCATAAGTCCTTTTTAGTATTCCACTATTTGAAATCCGTTTTTCTACACATCCGTTAGATTCTGTCTGAATTTTAATCGAAACTATGAAACATAGAAAATTAGTCACATTTGACAACAACTATATTAAATTTCAAGCATATATCCGCCATGCTTTTATGTAGCATATGACTAAATTATAGAAATTCTAGAGTCTTCTATTGCTAAAAGCTCTTCTTTCGTGGCGCTTTTACAGGGAAATTCACTTCATTCCGAAAGGAGCCACCAGGTGGTGCTGTGGCCCAAGACTAAAGCAAACTCCTAACTGACTCAGTCGGGAGTTTTCTATTCTAATTCAACTCTGCATTCCCGGATACCAGTCTTAAAAACTTAGTAATGGCTATAGGGCCCTTCAACACAGCCTTCAGGATATAAACCAAAGTTTTTCATAGTGCTTCACTGAGGGAGAAGATGTCCTTAATAATTTAAATTAAAGAGATCTTTTAAATACATCTCCCTCTCAAATGGGGGCAATATTAGCAACTTCACTGATTAAGAGACAGAATTCTTGGATATAAAATATGCCTTCTGCTAAGATTTAAAAAGTTACATTTTAGAGAAGCAATTGCAATTAAATATGAAAAAGTATTATAAAATTACAAAATACCTGTTGTAAATTATTCCAAGGGCCACACTGAAGAATTTCTAGTGTATTCAAAGGGGCCATAGTGTTGGCTGGGCATTTTACAAGTCTCTTTCTCTTAACAATCTTCTTTTGTTGATTTTGCTTGAAAATTTCAAACCAGGGTTTAAATGATTTTATCCAAGCTAGTCTCTTTTCTTCAATAGAAGATAGAAGTGTCGGCTCAGGTACAGAACTGGTCATAAAATTTTCACTTTCAGCTCTATTTTCATGACATTCTTCTGGAATTTCTTTAATCTGAGACTTTAGAGAGTTTAATTCTTTAAAAACCAAGGAGCTTCTTGCGTTATACCCACCCAAGTCTTTGCAAAGAGCATGTCTACCCAAAATATAATTTTGCTTGTTTATTTTGCCTTCTGCATTTATCACAGAATCACTGACATTAAAAATAACGTTACTGTTTAGATCATTGCCTTTTGGGTTCTCCTCGGTTCCTTTAGATTTTAAAGCAATTTCTTTTTCTTGCAGTATTAAATTTTCCCTTATATCTTTGGAATTTTCTAATACTAATGGTAGTAGTTTTTGTTTCATTGAAATCACTGAAATGTTATTCTCTCCATATAATATTCCATTTTGTTCTGACATCTCTTCTTTTTCTACATTTTGTATCTTATTCTGTTGATTAACTTTGATTTTTTTCTGTGCTTCATTACTTTTTACCTCGTGGATTTGATTATGTCCTAATATCATTATTTGGGTTTCTTTTATATTATCCTTTATGACAGGTTGCAAAGATGCTTCTTTTTGTATTAGAGACTTTAATTCTTGCAGCTGAAACCCTTTTTTCATGTTTTCTTTTGAATCTGGGTTTTCCAATTCAGTTTTTTTGTCTATATTTTCATATTTTCTTTCTTGCTTGCCCAATTTTTCTGAACATTGTTTTTTTGCTAGATTTTCATTTTTTTCTTCCATTTTAAATTCTGCCAAAACTGCTTGGTTCAATGTAGATTCTTCTAATTGTACTTGTATTGATTCATTTAATACAAGCTGTCTATCTACATTTTCTCTCTTATTCACTTCTTTAACAAGCCAAAGGGGAACATCTTCCAACTTCTTTGACTTTTCATCCCCTAGATTTTTGGTTATATCATCGTTATTCTTTGATGTATCTTTGACATTTAAATGTTTGGCATTATGTTCTCCCTTTTTTAACGCTCCACTTATTATTAGCTGTTTTCTTCCATCTTCTTTTAATCTTAATTTCTCTTTATTTAGTAGTTGCTCTTTTTCTTGTCTTAGGATGTTCTTTTTTTCTTCATATTCTTTTTCTCTCCTTTTCCTTTCCTCTTGCTTCCACCTTTTTATCTCTTCTTCTATCCTTTGTTCCTCTTCTAATCTTTTTCGTTTTTCTTCTTCCATCTGGCGTATTTTTGCTTCCTTTTCTTTCCACTCTAGTGCTTTCCTTTTCTTATTGTCTATTTGTTCTTTTATAATTGGACCATATTTTTGGTAGGCCATAAACGCTCTATATTTAGCTTGAATTTTTACAGCTGCATCATGCCGCAGTTTTAACAAACGCATTTTTTCTTTTTTCTGTAGGTCTTTAAATCTTGTTCTTTCTTCTTCCATTTGTAAATGCAAATTTCTAATAAACTCCTAAAATGAAGATAAATAGTAGTCAGCATAAATTAAATGTGTGATGTTTTTAAAATATAGATTGAAAACAAATACTAAAACTGAAATCATAATAAAGTTACAATAAAATTCACTTAGGAAAACTAGTCATTTATTTTAAGAGCTAATAATTTTTAAATAATATTTAGGAGCTTCTATACAACTAAGTAAGTTAATATTCTAATATTATGCCTATACTAATACACCGAGATTAAATGGAGGAATTCCTTGAGGTTAGAAAGCATATGAAATAAAAACCACACAGAGAAAATTAGAGAAACCACAAGCCAAAATTTGTATAGGAGAAAAAAACTTCAACTTTCTAAGATGAGAGTTCTGATAAAGGAGACGCTCAGAGCTAGCACAGGGAATACAGCAGCAGAGAATTATTTTGTGAGACTTATGATACCAGGAAGGTAAGGTAAAACATATGTGTAAGCAATATGAAGAACTAGCCTAGTCACACATCTTATCCTTTCTCAACTCTTAGGAGAATTGATAAGCACATATTGAATTAAATGAGATAACTTAGAAGTAAATGAGAAAATATCATTGGCACCAGAATCCTAAAATAAAAGTAAACCGATGAACAAAATTCAGCAAACATTTGAATAAAACTCATACATATGATGTGAGGCAATAAAAATACTTTAATAAGGAGAAGAAAGAAGCAATTTCTGAAAAAAAGAGAGTTATTAACCTAAATAAAAATTTAAATAAAGAAAAAAGTTTGAAAAAAAAAACACATTTAAATAGTAATAAGTTCATACAAAACTAAAATGTAAAAACTCGGATTAAAAAAAAGACTCAAAAAAGTCAAAGTAGAATAGCTAAACAGGTGATTGCCTAAAAAAATCTTCAAAATTAGGTGTTTTCCCAAAACAACATACAAAATAACAATAACACAAAATATACCACAGAGATGCTCAGGAGTAAAGGAGATCAACACAGATGCTCCAAGATTACTAGTAGGAGTTCCAGAATAAAGAACTGAGAAAAATTAAAGGAGATGGAAGAATGTTTTCCATTCCACCTCTCCACCCTCAAAAAAAGGGCATAGGATTAAGAGCTGAGTTAACACACACACAAACACATAGAATACACTCATATGAATGGTAATAATAGTTCAGAACCCCAAGAAATGTAAGTTCTCTGAAGGAAGTTTTTATTTTCTATTTGATTCACTGCTGTATCTTGAGCACTTAGAGTAGTGCCTGGCACACATTAGAAAACCAGTAAATATGTGTGGATGAATGAAAGAAGTGAAAAAATCCTAAAGCTTCAAAAGAATGTGAAGAATGAGTATCAAATCTGCAATCATAGCATAGGCAAAAAGATTAAATATGTAATGGGGTTATTTCTTTAAATTGTTAAAACTAAATGATAATAAATCTGGATCTAAACCCTAGGAAATTAATTATTCAGTTTTAATCCATTTCTCATTTACAAAAAGAAAAAGTACAGCTCGCTGCCAGCATTAGTTTAACGTCACGTGTAGGAATGCTACATTTTCTAGGATTTGACACTTTCAGTGATCAAGAATTACTATATTTTGTAAATGGCAATATCACTACTAAAAACAGAAAGCTATAAATAGAATGATGTCATTTGTTCCCAAAGACTATCGGTATAGTAGAACGGTGTGAATATAATAAAAGTGAGATATTTCATGGCAAACTTTGGGGGTAAGGTTAAGACCGTAATCTGCAAATTATCTCAGGGTAAACGCTGTAGCTGCAAGTGCCGCTGGCATATATTCTTGGGGCAAATGGGAAATAGGTTAAAAGCAAAATTAAAATATTTTAAAGGTGCAAAGATTGAGAAAATTTGCCATTCGAAAATGTTTCTTGACAAAGTGTTTAGGTATATACTACAGGAAATGAAAACTGAGTCCATAAAGTAGGAGAAAGCTCAGAAAGCTCAAAGAACATCAATGATCAAAAAACCACTAACACTTAGCACTTAAATTTTTATTCTACGGTCTTCTTTCCATCATTTCACTTAAGAAGTCAGCTGTTAAGTTTACACTTGCTCTTTTTTATGTAATGTGCTTTTTTCCTCTGGCTGCTTTTAAGACACTTTCCCTCTTGTCTTTAATTTCAATAGTTTACTATTAAATTTACAAGTGTGAGTTTCTTTGTATTGATTCTACTTGAATGTCATTAATCATCTTTGAGTGTTTAGATTGATTTTTTCTAAATAATCTGAAACCATGTTAACTAT
The DNA here is from genome assembly GCF_000325575.1 of Pteropus alecto. Classification (NCBI taxonomy): domain Eukaryota; kingdom Metazoa; phylum Chordata; class Mammalia; order Chiroptera; family Pteropodidae; genus Pteropus; species Pteropus alecto. The sequence continues at coordinate 18,557,641 of NW_006443138.1, read as the reverse complement.
TATCTCTTCCGACCCATTGATTCTGCTTCATTCTCTCTCCTTTCCTTTCAAGATTACTATATTATACATTTTTTATCTTTATGCTATATATCACCTATTTCTTTTCTGATTTTCCAACTTCTGTCCTCTCTGTGTTTTAATTTGGATATTTTCTATTGACCTTATTAGATTCACTAATGTTCTGTGTCAAATCTACTGTCAAATATCCACTTGATTCATCCAATATGAACTTTTAATTTTATATACTGAACTTTTCAACTCTAGAATGTATACTTGATATCTTATTATAGATTCTAATTCTCTTTTCATATCACCTATCTGAGAACTATTTTGCTTTTACATTACAATTTTATCTATTTTAATGGTTCTCCTAACTCCAACATTTGGGTTCCCTGAAAGTAAAATTCTAGTGTCTTCTTTTTTTTTTTCTTTTCCCATAAGAATCTGTCTCCTCACATGTCTAAGCAACTTTTTTAATTTAAAGATGGACAGTAGGAATTCCAGGAAACATGAAGAATGAGAGACATCCCTAGATCTCTCCCATTGAAATAACAATAAGCTGAATATCTAATCTCAACAAAAAACACCGAAACTGCACACCAGCACGTCTGAGCATGGGTTCTGCACATAAGAGCTACCACAAGTCAGATCCCCGGGTGTCGGGTAGTGGACTGGGAGAAATAAAGAAGCTGTCTCTTGTAGCCACCAGAGCTCCCTGTAGGATGAGCCACAGCCCAACCCAGAGGGCCCCTCCCCACCATACCCTCTGAAACTGAACACCATGGAGCCCCAGGGGAATCTGAGCAAACGCTGCCAAGACTGTCATTGACACCAACAAAGACTGAAACTGAGGGTGGCAAGCAAGATTAAATATCTACAAGAAAATAAAAAAGGCATTGTTTAGGCTTTATATAAAGCAGGGATCAAAGAAGCTTAGACGTCACTTACTGAAAACCAAAACAAAAGTGCCTTCTTCGCAGCAAGCTAAAGAGAGATCTTTATATAATAAATCTTCTCGCTGGAAAAACAGCAGAATACACTGCCACTAATGTCCAGGCAGAGAAATAGTCTATTAAACACCATGAACAACAAAGGTGACAAAGCATCTCAGAAAGAAAGAGAAAAATCTCCAGAAAATAAGCTTACAGACATAGAAATATGCACCTTAAA
>NW_006443138.1:18549376-18553911 GCF_000325575.1 Pteropus alecto | reverse complement strand
CACTATCGCCACTCTTATTCAATAGAACATTGGAAGTCCTAGAGAGTGCAATCAGACAAGAGAAAGATATAAAAGGCATCCAAATAGGAAACCAAGAAGTCAAACTGTCACTATTTGCAGATGACATGATTCTCTATACAGAAAACCCTAAAGACTCCACAAGAACACTACTAGAAACAATAAGCAAATACAGTAAAGTTTCTGGATGCAAAATCAACGTTCAAAAATCCATAGCGTCCCTATACTCTAATAATGAAGTGTCAGAAAAAGAAATGGAAAAAAATAATGCCTTTTGCAATTGCAACAAAAAGAATAAAATACCTAGGAAGAAACCTAACGAAACATGTGAAGGACCTATATAATGAAAATTACAAGACCCTATTAAAAGAAATCGAAGAAGATACAAAGAAATGGAAAGATATTCCTTGTGCTTGGCTTGGAAGAATCAACATAGTTAAAATGACCATATTACCTAAAGCATTATACAGATTTAATGCAATCACCATCAAAATCTCATCGGCATTTTTTAAAGAAATAGAACAAAAAATTATCAGATTTGTATGGGAGCACAGAAGACTCTGAATTGCCAAAATCACCCTGAGAAAAAAGAACGAGGTTGGAGGCATCACTCTGTCTGACTTCAAATTATACTACAAAGCGACATTAATCAAAATGGTATAGTATTGGCAGAAAAATAGACACACGGACCAGTGGAACAGAATCGAGAGTTGAAAAGTAACCTATATTTATAGGGGCAAATAATTTTTGACAAAGGAACCAAAAACATACAGTGGAGAAAGGAAAGCCTCTTCAATAAATGGTGCTGGGAAAATTGGTAGATTACCTGCAAAAGAATGAAACTAGACTGTTGTCTATCACACACACCAAAATTAACTCAAAATGAATTAAGGGTCTGAATATAAGAAGTGAAACAAAATGCATAGAAGAAAACATAGGCATGAAACTCAAGGACCTCGAACTTAAAGAGGATTTTATGAATTTGACCTGAGAGGCAAGGGAAGTAAAAGCAAAAATAAATGATTGGGATTACATCAAACTAAAAGGCTTCTGCTCAGCAAAAGAAATCATCAACAAGGTAAAGAGAGAACCATCTGAATGGGAAAAGGGCCTAATATCCAAAATATACAAAGAGGGCCTAATATCCAAAATATACAAAGAGCTCATACTACTCAAACAACTCAATAACAACAAAAAAACAAATGATCCAATCAAAAAATGGTCAGAGGACCTGAACAGACACTTCTCCGTCAAGGACATACAAATGGCCAACAAATATATGAAAAGATGCTCAATATCGCTAGCTATTAGGGAAATGCAAATTAAAACGACAGTGAGATACCATCTCACATTTGTTAGAATAGGTATAATCAACAAGACAAATAATAACAAATGTTGGAGAGGATACGAAGAAAAAGGAACCCTCATTCAGTGCTGGAGGGACTGCAAATTGGTTCAGCCACTATGGAAAACAGTATGGAGGTTCCTCAAAAAACTAAGAATTGACCTACCATACGATCCAGCATTCTCTCTATTGGGTATTTACCCCCAAAGACTTGAAAACCCATAACCGAAAAGATATTTGCACACCGATGTTCATAGCAGCATTATTCACAGTGGTTAGGACACGAAAGCAACTGAGGTGTCCTACAATAGATGATTGGCTAAAGAAGCTGTGGTACATATATACAATGGAATATTATTCAGCCATAAGAAGAGATTAAATACTACCATTTGCAAAAACATGGATGGACCTCGAGATAAACATGCTAAGTGAAATAAGCCAGACAGAAAAAGTTGAAAATCACATAATATCACTTATAGTTGGGATATAAACCTAAAAGCAACAAACCAACAAGAGAAACAAACAGAGACTCATAGACATAGACTACAGATTAGTGGTTACCAGAGTGTAGGGGGTAGGGAAGGAGGGGAGAGGTAGATGGGGTAAAGGTGGTCAAATATAGGATTTAGCGGGAGGGCGAAGTGGGTAAAAGGGATCAAATATATGATAGCTGAAAGCAACTGGACTTTGGGTCCAGTTGAATATAAAATATATAGATGTCAAATTATAATGTATACCTGAAAATTATATAATTGAATTAACCAATGTTACCCCAATAAACTTAATTTTAAAAAAATTAAAAAAAATAAAGATAGGCAGTAGGGACAATCATATTATAATGTACAATTATATCAAATCAACATGTTGTACATTTTAAACTTATACAATGTTATATGTTAAAAAATTTCAAACAATTATGGCCAGTAGAAACCTACTTTTTCTGATGTATGTTCATATAAATAATGACTTAAAGGAAATACAAAGAAAAATAGTATATTAGGATGAACAGTAAGATTACGAGAAATTTCATCTACTTTATGCTTGTAATTACTTAAAATAATTTTATATAAAAGCTGTAGGGTAAACAAAAGTTAAAATTTAATAAATATGTCATCAGAATCATCTTAAATTCAAAGGGGTTATTTAGCACATACAATGAACTGTGTTTAAGAAATACAGTAAATTTTTATAATAATTTTCAATCATCATTATATGTTCATAATTATCTTTCCTCAAACACTAAAATAAATTTTAGAATTATAATTTTATAGAGACATATTTTCTCATTAACCAGTTTATTTTCATTTTCAGGACATTCTATTTCAAGAAGAGTCTCTCATGATTAATGAATGTTTAAAGCTTTATTAAATTAATTCTTACACCAGTTAAGCAATATTATTTAAAATGTCCATTTCAAGCATAGTAATTTATTTCAAATGAAGAACAATTATTGCACTGAGTAAAAGCAACAAATAGATACCTCATGCTGTTTAAATTTCTCTTTCCACATTTTCTCTTCTTTATGGAGCTCATCATTCATCTTGTCCTGCTCTTGCTGAATACATGGTAAAATTAAAATATTATATTCAAATGTCAAAAATATTCTATTCATTACATATAATTCTTACAACATATATTTGTAAATAATGGTTAAAATAACTCACTCAATGGTCCTCAGTTATTAATACTGGGATAACAACTTTAATCACAACCTAAACTGTCATATTTATAGGATTTTCACTTTCAACACATAAAGATGTCTGTAACTTTGGAAAGTGTTTTATTTATTTGAGTATGTTTATTCACATAATAAAGAGCATCAGCTATAAATATTGTTGGACAATGCAAAAATTACAAATAATAATGTTTGTAAGATGGGCTTTGCATTACAGTATTTTTCTCTCCACACGATCTCATTTCATTCACACAATAAATCAGTTCAGTGGGTAATGATTTTCTTTTAATAACTCTTTATTAGCACATATTTTGTTAAAGTTCTATAGAATAAACAAAAATCAGTAAAATATAATCCTTTTACTCTAAAACTTTACCTTTAATATGGGAACACTATCACAAGTTCATATATTACCCCAAATTTAGCAGAATAAATTCATCAAAAGAGAAGACTATAAAGGATCACAGTAGGAATAGGTGTTATAATTAGAAGATCATGACAAATTTCATGCAGAAGATTGTATTTGAAAAGACTAGGCTTTCAAGAGGCTAAACTGACATTTTAGAGGTTTATTAAATATTTTTGAACTAAGAAAATGATTATAGTTCTGCTTTCAGAGAAAGCATAACGTTACATTAGAGTTAGAGACAGAAATCCAAGGAGACTCTAAGGAAATCAGTAAAGTGGGTATTAGAGAATTGTATGTGAGGATCAATGAGGGACTTCTGTAGATAGCATGGCAGGGAAAGAACAGATACAAAGACAATATAAACACGAAATTGCCACAATTTGCTAGTTGACTGCATATAAAGGAAATGGGAAATTTCCTTTGGACATTATCTTATATGAGCTCTGGCAAATTTTGAGGGGATTTAAGAAGGGAAATAACATTTTCTTAAATAAATATACTTCTGACAGGACGACAGTGGATGAATTCGTGGACGACCAAAAGTAGGGAGATCAATACAGTAAATATTCCAAGTTAGACATTAGGACTGAACTATGAAGAAGCAGGAGATATACAAATGAAAAGATGGAGAATACAACTGTTAAAAGGAAGAGAATAATAAAAGAGAGGAAACAGTCAAAAATGGTTCTCTCTTTTCTAGCTTGGACTATGATGATAGTGTGGCTCATCAAAATAAAAAATACCTGAGGAGGAGCACGATTCAGAAAAAAAGACAATACATTCAGTTTTAGATACATTAAGTTCTGAGTGTTAAGTATCTGTAAGATAGTTATGTAGTTTACTTTATTTCTGTTATAAATATAGATTTGGTTCTGAACAGACAAGGCTATGGATGAAATTATCAAGATTAAAGTATACGGAATAAGAAAAGAAAGAGCAAAAGATGAAAGCCTTGGTACCACATTCAAGGAGAGAGAAAAAAAGAAGCTTAAATGGACATCAAGGAAGGAGTTCCAAACATGTAAGAAAGAGAATCAAGGTAGTGTGGTCTCACAGAAGTCAAGGGACAGAGAAATGGTGGACAATCA
>NW_006443138.1:18511082-18549265 GCF_000325575.1 Pteropus alecto | reverse complement strand
CGACAATCAAATTTTTACTGGCATAAAATGCTACAGAAGCCAAAATAAGAACTGAAAAAAGAACTTGTGAGTATGGTAACTTAGAAAACATTGGTTATTTTTGTCAAGAACAGTTTCGCTCAGTGTGGTGGTGGTAAATACCTAGTAGGTTTATGATTAAATGATACATAAGAAAATGGATATAGCAAAAATAACTACTCTTTTAAGAAGCTTGATTATGATAAGTACAGCTAAAAAGCTTGCTAAAGTGAAACATGAACAAAGGTGATATCGTGGTTGTTCTTTTGTTTTGTTTCTAGGATGTTTATAAACAATAAAAAAGGAAGAAGTTGATGAGGTGTTTTTGCACATAGGAAAAAGCAGGGATAAATTGGAAAATGATAGAATACAAAGCGAAGAGGAAAAGCTAGCCTTTGGTAGAAGGAAGAAACTTCTGTTACTGAGATATTGAGATAGAAACAAAGGCAAAAAAATAAAAAGGTGAATATAGAGGTTAACGCTAACTATACATGGGATTAGAAAGAAGAGAAAGCTCGTAATTGATGCAAAAACGTTGTGTGATCATATACTAATAATGAGGAGGGAGTAGTTGGGTGGAACTCTTATGGAAAAAGATTTACAATAGTGGTTTTGGAGAGTATAAGAGGATACTGACAAAGGACACAGACAAGAACTACTGAAAGGAAGTGAATCATATATTTAGAACATCATTATAATATTATGGAGTAGCCCCACTAGAAAGCTTTTAAACCCCAAGGCATAACAAAGCACACATTTAGGAATCACTAAGCCTACTAATGTCATTTTTTAAAATCGTAATTTTATGATGGAAATGATCACATTGATCTGGTCTGTGGGAAGGAAAATATAACTAAAGAAAAGCTAAGGATTTTGTTTACTACTGGAAAGAGACATGGGCAAGTGGTTCTACGATATAATTATCTTTAACTTGTTTATTTTCTATATAATTAGAAGATGCAATGTACTCAACATGGAGGGCTAGAATACCCTGAACCACCTAGGTGACCATAAGCTAATGTTCTCTATATTGAATACTCAGATCTAGCAAGTTCTGAGCAACATTTAAGTCAATGTTAGTGATCTAAGACAGAAGTCAGTCCTGTCTGCTACCCAGACATTCTGAGGTTCCTGAGAGACCCCAAGCAGGGTTCTAAAAAATCACTGGTTTTGCAATATGACTCTACCATCAACTGAGGGTGTAGAGCTCCTGGGGTAGTGTTAGGGGAAAAAACAAAATACAAACAACACAAAACTCCTCCACACCAAAAAATTTCTAGTTCAAGGAATTAGCTCAATTATGGAGATGAAGTACAAACTATCATCCACAAGGCTGAATCTCTTCAATCAAATGATTTTTACATAATTGCTATATATCAGACCACATTGTGTGATTAAGAAAATTCTGTTGCCTTTTCCTATCATTAGAAGGATATAAAAAAGCAATAGCTTATGCTATAAATGTCAGCCTTTCTAGGACTATCTTTGAAACTTCATAGACTATAGGCACTCCCACAATCCAAAGCAGTATCTGAACTTCCAATGAAGTTCAATAAAAACTAACCAAAAAAATCATATGAAATATTGATCCATAGTAAATTGCTTTTATTATCAGGAGTAAGTAAAAGCCATAGAACAGAGTTCAATCCATCCTATAATCCAAAACATCAATACTCTTCAGCAGTAGCTGTGATTCAAAAAAATATATGAAAAACGAAAAAAAACTTACCTTCCGAATACTGTCTAATTTCCTCTTTTCAACTTCAAATTGTTTCATCCAGTGATGTCTCTTTTCTTCTTCTTCTTGAAATTGCTTTTCTTCTCTATCCCTTTGAGCTTTGATGGTTTCTTTCTCTTGGTCTTCTAGTTCTTTTTGTTTGTCTTGCCAAGCCTCAAAAGATTGCCTTAATTTTTCTTCTACTTCACAGTATTCAAAATTTATTTCCCCATCATCTGCATTCATAAAGAGAAATCATATTATTATTTTAAGATCAAATCTGTCAAAAGTGATCCAGTGTAAAGTATAAAAGTAATTTTTAAATGAAGAAATAATTTCACATATTACCAAAGTAAAAGTGATAAACTACAAGAAAATATACTCTTGAATATACATGTAAATTCCATTGCAGTCAATAAAAAAGCACATAACTTGCCTTAAACTAGTCCACAAAACTTAACATAAAAAATGTGTGTGTATGTGTGTGTGTGTGCCTGTGTGTAGGTAAGGAATACTTAAGGGATATTTAATAGATTCAAGGCTGGGTATATCTGTGTATATCCAGCTATAGGTATGGAAAATTATAAATATATTTAAATCAAGTTAATTTAGGAGGCACGAAGAAAACTATGAGAAAGTATAATTTCAAATACTGCGATTGTACTTTTCTAATTGTCAGAAGAAAAAACTAAATTTTCTCAAGCTATGGTAAGATAAAAATTATCAAAAATAACACCTGGAAAAACATGTTCATCCACTGGCAAGTGATGAGGACCAGGCTCTGGTACAGAATCAGGACTGCCATGATGGGTTTTACTTCTCAGAAATTCTTCCTTTTCTATTTCAGATAATATCTAAGCGGTTAAAAAAGAGTACCAATGATTAAAGAAACCAAAAGAGAGAGTAAAGCTATCATTTTAATAATATATTAAATATTTACATATACATATCTAGAACTTTACTTCAAAACTCTAATACAGTTCTACAACACATTAGTATATATTGTCTTTATGGTAAGTAAAAATGTTTTTCTCAAGCAAGTCTACTGTATTTTATCCTCATGTTTTTCAGAACTCTAATCACTCTATAATATTAATCCACAATATTCACTTAAACTTCTTGATAATCATTTAAAAATATTTCTACTAATATTTGTTTTCCACCTAATATACTTCTTTCTTATCTGTAGTTATTGCTCACATATACAATTGCTAATATATTCAATATGTTTAAAAAACAGAACGATTCTCTAACCCGAATTATACATAAGTCATAATTTTGATGAGTACTTTTCCATAATTAGATTTCCATCATAATCTAGTTGGAAAGAAATAGGTTCTCTAGTCCAATGAAACAGCAGTAAGATAATTCGAAATTAATATTTTGTTTTAGTGCTACCAAAAGAGTGTCATAGACATACATAAAAGTGATTTTCATATTATTTTAGACATCTTAGGGAGCAGAAATAGAATTAGATTTAAAAAAAAAAGAATTTGGTAAAATGAAAGTTAAAAACGAATCCAAGATGCTGAAACTGTAGAAGAGATTTTTTTGTAAATGTATTTGAAGGGATATTAACCAAAAATGTTAGTTAGCTCTTTTACTTTTTAATTTAATTTATTAGGGTGACATTGGCTAACAAAATTATATAGGTTTCAAATGTACAATTAAATAATACATCATAACTTGCATTGTATTTACATTGTGTTCACCACCCAAAGTCAAATCTCCTTCCATCACCATATATCTGACATCCTTTACCCTTATCTACCCTCCCCGCTCCTACCTTTCCTTCTTGTAACCAATAAACTGTTGTCTGTGTCTATGAGTTTTTGTTTGTCTTGTTCATTTGTTGCTTTCAATTTTATATCCTAAATATAAGTGAAATCATATGGTTCTTAATCTTTTTCATCTGACTTATTTTGTTTAGCATGATTATCTCAAGATCCATCCATTATCTCTCCTTTACTCTTATTTTTTAGGGATATTTAATTCTATCTTTAAAAGAAAACTAATGCAAGATGTTCTATGTTTAAATTTTCTGTAGAGTATTCAATGTCTCTGCTGGAACACAGTACATTCCTAAGCAAGGTAATAAACAATAGGGGGAAAACATCATGTAATACAGTTCTGTTTTATCTACCGCACATTAAATTCTCAAGTATTAATGCTTCAAATCACTATTGCTAATATTTTTAAAAATTGAAATTTCAGTGGTTTTGTATTATATGCCAAAAAAATCACCAAAAATAATATGCTTAAACATAATTAATTTATTATTATTTTTTTAAATTTTAAATTACAGCTGACATGCAATATATTATTTTACATTAGTTTCAGGTGTAAACTGAAGCAAAGTGGTTAAATAGTTATATAATTTATGAAGTGATTCCCCTGATTAGTCTAGCACCCATCTGGCACTATACATAGTTATTACAATATTATTGACTATATTCTCTATGCTGTACTTTACATCACTATGACTATTTCAAACTACCAATTTGTACTTCTTAATCCCAACACCTTTACACCCAGTCTGTCCCCAACCCTTCTCCCATTTGGCAACCATCGTCTTGTTCTCTGTAAATTAATTTTTAAATCAGTGAACTTTAAATCAGTGAACTATCATCCTATATAAGAGGGAAAGGTAAATTTCTTGCTATAATATTGAGTACTTTCAGTCAAATGTTGAAAATATACCTTCATTAATTGGTCTGGATTTTCTTTAGATTCAGTTGATAATTCTATCCTTAAATGCATATGATTATTAGAAACTGCTCCATAATTATAGCCTAGAGAAATAAAAAACATTATAACTTTAAATATTAGAGTAGGGCGTAAAATGCTAAAATCCTGAATCTTATCATTATCCTTTAATCTCAAATTTTATTATAGTATATTCTTGATCAGTAACTCAAAACAACAGAAAAATAATGAAGAATAAATAATAGAAGAAATTTATAAACTTTATTCTAAAAAAAGTAACAAATTTTGAAAGCACTCTAATTCTTTATTATCTTTCATATTCTAGACTGGTTTATCGTCCATCATACACAGAATAATACTTTGTTTGATGGTGCAATGAAATTTTGATTAGAAATCAGCAAAAGTTTATTTTACCTGCTACAAACAAGCAATATAATCATATGGAAAATACTTTAATAAAAGTATGAGTTTAAAAGATTGTAATTACTAAAATGCGATTGAAGTGAACTTTCATTCTTGATTTTATAAGTTTTTTTGAGCTTTCTCAGGTGTTTTTTATCATCTGTGAAGATGTAGTTATGTTTCTTTTATTTATTCATTTAATTTGTTATATCATGTTAATGTTTCCTAACAGTAAACTATTTTTTAAAGATGACCATTCTACTGGTTAACTGACCATTTACACCTATTTTGTCAAACATTATAGAGTTTCTTCAATAACTATTCACAACCTTTCTGGTATGCTTTCCTATGTGAGAGACTGAAAAGCAAAAATAATAATAATAATAATAATAATAATAATAATAATATTCTCCAAATTCCTTTAAAGCTAGGTTTCTAAGGGTGATTTAGGTTCTATCAATTATATATTTGTTTGTCTTTATTTTCATAAAAATATTATGTGTGAAGAGAGGCAGGGAGCTATATTTTAATTTTTTTTGGCCCAGATCATGATAGAGGAAGATATGGGTTTGAGATAGATGTGTATAGTAGAGGATAAATGTCTCTGAATTTCTTAATTATGTCAGACAGCAGGACCTGCCCAGTTCTACAATGTATGTGTGTATATATTTTGTCTGACATTCTGTCTGCAGTCTGCTTCTTCAGTTATATTAACCATCTGTTATTTATTATATTGTCTAGTCTCCAATGATGTCTCCTCCATACTTTCTGGTATGTACACCTGTGTAGTTCCCCCCACCTTCAACCCTGTGTAACCATCAAGGTGTGGTAGAAATGATGCTGCATGACTTCTGAAAAGAGGTTAAAAGCAGCCTTAAAAAGTTCCATCTTAGTCTCTTGGTATTTTGTTCATGGCACGCTCCTTCTCAATGCCCAGGTGCCATGCAAGCTATAGGGAGAAAACACATATAGGTATCTCCAGTTGACAGCACCACCTGAACTCCCAGCCAACAACTGTATCAACTGTCAGCCATCTGAGTGAGCCATCTTGGAATTACAATCCAGTAATGACTTCAGATGACAGCAGCCTTAATCAACATCTGACTCTAAATGCATCAGATATACAAGCAGTAATTGCCCAGCCAACCCACAGAACTATAAAATATAACAAATTGTTATTTTAAACGACTGTTTATTTTGCAGCAAAAAATAACCAGAACATCTATTCTACCCATAAAACAAGCAAACAAATACCTCCCCAAACCTTACTGCTTAACATAGCTAAAATGGCTTCTGATAACTACAACTGAGAACCTTAATCAATACATCTATAGTCATAAATGAAATTAGCCTCTGGCTTATTTTGTATGTATTATACTTGTACAGTTTTATTTTTAAAATATGAAGCATTTTATAAATATTATATAATCTGTAGAATTTCTGCTCCTTGACAGATTTTAAGAATTTAATTGCAAAATTATTCCTAGTTTCTAACTACATTTGAAAAGAAATCCCTTTCTACCTTCTTGTCAGATTATTGATTTAATAATGTTTTCCATTTTTCTTATACAATGTTGATAATTTTAATTTTCTTGGAAAATTATTCTATTTATTGAGACTATTAAATATATTTGACTAGAGCTATATATGACTTCTCATAATTTTCTAAACAACTGCTATAATTATAGTTATGTAACATTTCATGTAACTAATTTTCTATAACTGTTTCCTTTGATTTTTTTATAATTAAGCTAGATAATTGTCAAAATATTTGTATTTTAATTGTATAAATCTTAATTTAAAAATAAACAAACCATTACTCCCCCTTCCCTGCCCCATAACTCAACTATAGATAATCACTGCCAAATTTGGAGCATCTTCATATAGAGTAAGTCTTTACATATCCATTCACACAGATGCTCAGGACAAAATTCTTGAAGCCACCTTCCTTTCTTCCTTTCATGCCAATCCATCAATAAATCCTTTTGATTCTTCTATCTTAAAAATGGTTTCTAGACTATGACCATTTTCATAATTTCTACTTAAATTACTCTCATTTCTAACCATCCTATTAAAAGTCTTACAGAAGACTCTTACCACCTCAATGCATCTTGTCTACACAGTTACCAATATGACTGTCTCAAACTGTAAGTCAGATATTGTCACTCCTTAGTCAAAAATCTTGATATATGCAGAATAGAATTCAAAGTCCACACCATGGTTTATAAGAACTCTATATGGTTCGACCCCTTGTTTTCTTTGATACAACTACAAAGGCTAACTGTTCTTCAAACATATTAAGCCTACTCAGTGTGCCTTGACCTTTACAATTCCCACTTTCTGGAATATTGGCTCTCTGGATAGCCTCATGGCTCATCTTCTCATTCATTAATATATCCATGAGGTTTACTTTCTCAGTCATTGCTTAAATATCACCTCAGAGGGGCTTTCCCTCACTACCCTATCTAAAATAGCAACCTCCAAACTCTATCCCCTTATCTTGATTTTTTTCCTTCTTAGCAACTATCTCTATTGAAATGTTACATATTTATTTAGTTGTTTATTGTCTGTCTTCTCATACTGAAACATTAGAACAGGAAAGTAGAACCTTTGCCTATTTTGTTCTCTTCTATATTTTCAGTGGCTAGAACAAATCCTTTTACACAGTAATATTTGTTGAATAAATATCTATGGATATCCACATTATAATTTATGCTAACACTTGCACAAATGACCTTGAATTTTATAACAATTTTAATAATATATTATTACTATTTCTTATGTCATTAAATAATTGTCTAAGCTACCTTTTTAAATGAGTATACTATTGAATACAACAAAGTCCTGTTGAACATTTAGGTTGTTGCCATTTTTTCCTTGTAAACTAAGCCATGATTAATTCTAGTTAAATCTCTGATCATTCTTTTATTATTAGAATAATTCAAAAAAGTAAATTTGCTCAGTTGAAGAAAATAAAGATCGTTATGCTTTTTAAATAAATTTTATTTTCCTCCAAATAAATAGTCGCATGATTAGTTTTCTTTTCTTTGATGTAAACAGAATGTCTGGTTTTTATTAGGATTGGTGGCTAATATTTATTGGAGACATAATGCAGGTAGTGAGGAAAATAAATAAATGAACTAAATTGAACATTCCAATATACTATAAAAATTATATTAGAGATAAATGTATATATCTGCATAAAATAAGAGATAAAAACTTCAGTTAAATTTTTCATACTTACAGAAAACATATATGCCAAACTATACTTACTTAAAACATCAGTATCTTCTAAATCTTGAAGAATGAGCTCTTCAGCAGTTTTACTCTTTTTCTTTATAATGTTAATACAGTGAAGAACTGACTGAGGTAATTCACCTAAATCCTAAAAAATTCAATAATGAAAAAAACTATAAAATTGTTTATCAAAACTATGTGTCAAATATTCCTTCCTTCAGTCCATACCAAACATTTGAGCAAAATGTGTAAATGAAGTAAAAGGGTTCCATATAAAGAACATAGTTCAAACAAATATATTTGGTTAAAATTTTCTCTTCATTTTCAGGTGTCATGAATTATATCATGATTATTTTTGGATTTCATAATCAAATGAAGAATCTAGGGGGGTTCTGTTTCACTTAAAGTGGATAAAAAGATATAATAGTGTAAAAACATTAATTTTTCCTAAAGGAACATATAGGTTATTGAAATTCTAATTAAAATCCAAAGTGTAATTATGTTTTGAAACTACAAATGAGTTTTTTTAACAAAACTTAGTTGACAGTATTTTGAAACAACAAAATAACTAAAAGAATTTAACCCATTTAATATTTATGAATATAAAAACTACAATAGAGCAAAAATTAACAAAATAATGGAAAAGAAAAGATAGCCTGGATCAATCATATGTATAACAAATATATACAAAACATGACAAATCAATTGAGAAGAGGTGGATTATTCAACAAGTGACACTGGGAACATTAGTTTATTCAAGAAAATTTCAAATTAGATCTTTATTTCATAACATACCTGAAAGTAAATTCCCACTGGATTAAGGACATTGATGTAAAAGAATAAATCCATGAATACATTTTTCTAAGCATATAAACATTGGGGAGAATACACAAATGAAAATGATACCATGTTGGATTCCAAAAAAGTAACTATTTCTATAGGTCTAAAGTTTTAACATAAATTTTGCTTTTGATCCATCTATAATCACATTAGAATGCTTATGATTAAATAAAAAAGCAGAATTCAAATATATATATATGTAAACATATATATGTACATAATATAGTATAATCCCAGTTTTACCCAAAAATGCACATGTATATATGTGGAATTATAGGTGATTTTTATCTTCGACATACTTTTTTTATTTAAATATATACCAATATACATTGTTTAAAGTTGAAACTAAGGATAAACATGAAATAATTGTATAAAACACATTGAGAAAGTAATCTCTCTCCTGAAAAGCTTACTCTAATTAAAAGTCTCAAAAGTCCAACACTTAACACTTACTGTATCACTATCATCACTCTGGGTTTCTGATTTTGAATCACTACCACCATCATCTTTTTCCAAGGAAGAAATGCTGATTTTATCCAATTCAGCTTCTATTTCTTCTTCGAGCTTTGCATCATCATCATCGTTATCTTCCATCATCCTTCATAATAAAACATAGAACTATTTAAAGAATACTGAAGAGGACAACAAAATTTATGAGTTCTTTAATGTCATACCAATCCAACATTGTTCTACATAAACATGTTTCAGTTTAACAAACTTTTATAACATCTTATTATGGTTGTACCATATATTTTTAAAAAAACCATTGTTCTCTCTCCATTCATTCATTATTTCTTTAATGTTTTACTGCATAATGATTCCAATAATAGCCTTTTAATTCTCTAAGGGAAAAGTTACATGGAATGGGCTGGCTGACCTTCCTGAACCAAACTTCACAGTAAAATTCAGCCTCATGGAAATGATTAATGGGAAAATACCTTTGGATAGCTTGAATATTCAGAGATTAAAATACTCATAAGAAAACAATCTAAGTCTATGTATGGGAAAACATATGGCTTGTTTCTACTCATTAACTCATAGTTGTTCATTTTACCAGAGATAGCCACGTTTTTCCAATAATAATATGTAATAATGGATACGCAGCATATAAAATCAATATTTATTTCATTTAAATCATTAATGCTAATAATGAATATGAGTCAGTAAGTACATTACAGTTAATCTTTGCATCATCATCATCATAACAACCATCATTGGCTTCCATGTAGTGAGTACCTGTGACAAGCTAGGCCCTAGAAGCCATTCGCATGATGGATAATCTTCAGAATAATTTACAGGTTAAAGGCCTTTATAGTCATTGTATAGATGAGAGAACTGAGGTTTGAAGAGGTTACTTAACTGTCCATAGCATTATGCTAATAAATAATAGGGGCAGGATCCTGATTTAGATATCTTGAATCTAAATGCTGTGCTCTTCACTACCAAATGGTTTTCAAGCTTAGTCAAGCTATTCATCTGTCCAGCAATCATTCTGAACATCCCTTTGTCCAATAGTCTTCAAATTGCAGATTATAACCCACTAATGGATCAAGAAATAATTTAGTAGCTCTTGATTATCAAATTTTAATAACAGGATAGAAAAGTTAGAATAGGCTGGAAAAGAAACTACCAGGTGCATTCACAACAGTGCAAGGTGTTAAAAATACATTGATTAAACAAGATAACCTGTTTTCATAGTTTATAGTCTAGTTAACAAAAAAAATTAAACACTCTCATTTTTCTATTTCTTTTCTTTCAACCTCTTCTTACTCATCTTACTAGGGGAGGAGTTTCTTTTCCTAATAAAGGGTTATTCTCTACTTTTGCTCTGAATTTCACAAATGCTCACCTACTGAACTGTGCTCCATCTACTATTCCTTCTGTTTATTGTCTTGCCATACATTTTATTCCACTGACCCCTCTCCACATGAACACAATGAGTTTACTCCTATCCCTCCCCCAAAAAACTTCTGTGCCTGCCTTTCTTCTAACTATAGATATCACATTTCTTTATTTCACACATAAATGACTTAATTAGACGGATCTACATGTATTGCCTATACTCTTGAGTATTTATCCCAGAAAAATGAAAACTTATATACACACCAAAAACTGTACAAAAATGTTCACAACAGTTTTATTCATAAGAGTCCCAACCTGGAAACAACCAAACTGTCCCTCAAAAGGTGAAAGGTTAAAACAACTCTAGTACATGCATACCATGGAATAATACTAAGCAATATAAAGAATAAACTATTAATACATGCCACAATACTGATTAATCTCCAGAAACTACGCTGAGTAATCAAAGCATGACATACTATATGATTCTATTTCTATAATATTTTTAAGTGACACAATTTTATAAATGGAGAACAGATTAGTGATTGCCAGCAGGTGGGGTGGATTAGGTTGGGGAAAAGGTAGTTATGGTGATAAAAAGGCAACATGAGAGATTCTTGTAGTGTTGGAAATGTTTAATATCTTGATTGTGATAGTAGATTATAGTGCATACTCAGATAATAAAAATGATATAGAGCATATATACACAAATGAGTATAAGTAAAATTGAGGAAATCTGAATAAGCAGATTCTATCAATATCAATATCCTGGTCATGATATTATACTGGTTTACAAAATATTATCATTAAGAGACACTAGACAGCATACAAAGGATATTTCTGTATTATATGTGACTTTACAATTATATCAATAAAATTCAATTAAAGATATCCTAAGTACTAAGAAAACAGGTAAATTATAATGGATCCACAGAATGAAATAACATACAAATCGTTTTAAAAAAAAATAAGTTCCTTTACTGTACTTTTCTGGAAAGGTAGCCAAGAAGAAATAATTGAAAAAAAGGTAAGTGGCTGAAAAATATGTAGAATAACATCACTTTTATGTAATCACACACATATACACACATATACTTTTTTTAGACGTAGAAACTTTCTTGAAAACATTAGAGAACTTTCAGTTTTCATTTCACACCTTTATGCTGAATTATTTTTAAATAATGAATATGTACTACTTTTATAATTTTAAAATCTAGTTCAAAAAATACTCAGTTATCCACAACCTCCTTTCTCCAAAGAAAAGCAAAATAAAACAACACTACCAGTGCAAAATGCTAACCCGTAATCAAACTAACTTAAAGTGCAATTCAAAAGCTTTATTAAGTGGAAATTAGGGGTTTTTTGTTTGTTTGTTTGTTTAAGGTAGCTATAAAGCAGAATGCACGGGTACACAAAACTTTATGTAGAAGGAAAGGCAGGTGTATAAGGTAAAGGTAAGAGTCACTTGCATTATATGTCCCTCTACGCTCATCTACTGGCTCTTTAGATCAGCCCTGTCCAATTACATATTCAAGCACATATGTAATTTAAAATTTTCTAGTAGCAACTATTTTTAAAGTAAAGAGAAACAGGTGAAATTCATTTTAATGTTTTATTTAACTCGTTTTATCCAAAATATTTCAACACGTAATTATCAATAAAAATTAACATCAATGTAAAAAGTGGGAAATCTTAAGGAACTCCACTCTGCGACTATAGTTCTTCAACTATAAAGAAAGGGAGCGAAATCTATTTTCAAAGGTAACAAAATTATATGAGGAAAGGGAGCGAGAAAGAAAAGAGAACAGGAGGAAGAGAGGGAGGAAGAGAACTGCCACTTAGAGCCGGTAAAAGAGTAATTATCGAAGATTCCCTAGAAAGTCAGAGTAGACCTTCAAGTTTTGTGTGAGCTACCAAAATTTCCAAGTTGAGGGGAGCCTTGAGCTTCACGGACTCACGCAGCCACTCTTTCGGCACGCGGCTACCTTCCTCCTTTTCCCTAAAGCCTGGTCTTGGCAGAGAGGGACCCGGCTCAGTCTGCGTTCCCACACCGTTCCCTTTCCTCCTACACCACGAACCCCGGCCTTGAGGGGTCCCGGCTCACCCACCAGTGGCTAAATTTCTCCGTGTGGTTGGAAGACAGCGCCCAGAGGCTCCAAACAAAGTGTAACCACGGCAACAGCCAATCCCAAAGACGATGGATCGGCTTTTTCTTACCGGTGCCCCAGTAGGACAAACTATCTACATTCGAAATTGGAACTAACGCTGCATCCCGGGAGCTGGATACGGAAGTTAGGTAGATTTTAATATTTTAATAATTTTGGAAAGCATTTAATAAATAAAGTGTATTTTGCCACAAATATCCAAGTAGAGGTAGCCTGATCTTTAAATTGTTTGTGATCTATTATATTTATTACTTGGATCTAGTGAACGTTGAGTTGCTTATGTAAATTGTTCATTCCACAAAAACTTAATTCTGAATAGTTATTTTTGGGGTCTGGAAATATAAAAGAGAAGCCATAAATCGTTTGTCTTCCATGACAACAGTTTCTTTTTAGAAAGGAAAAAAAACGATTGTCAATGCCTATCAAACACCTCTAAATTAATGGGTATATGGGGTAAAAAATTAGGAAAAACACTTTCTGGAATGTTTTACTGTAAAATTTTGGCAGTGACACTATTTTAATATGAAATATGAAATTTAAGAGTTTACCATGCTATTTAATTTTAACTTAAAAATTGATCAAAGTTTCTTTTATGTGGAGCAAATATATAGTGTACAAAATATGAAATTTCATTTTATTTAGTAACAGATATTTCTCATTTTAATTTTTTTAAGTTTGCAAAGAAAGCGTTAAATTCCAAGAGGAGGTGGTTAAGCATAATCGTAAAAGATATTTGATATACAATAAGCTAAAAGCAAACATTTCATGGAGCCTTTGAAAGGAAATAGACTATTTCCTGGAAACAATAAACTTGTATTGCATCAATATAAGAATAATATAAAGTTAGAAATCAGTAGACTTTTGATATTGAAAAAACATGTTAGTTCCTCGTTCAAGAAAGATAATGATTTTCAAAAATAAACTACACCTGGTTTTAGATCTAATTAAATTTAGGATATTTTCATCAAAGTGCATCCTAAAATGCTCCCCGCTTTTTTTAGTTAAGTTTTGTTGCTGGGTTATAAACTATTCAAACTCTTCAGTTAAAATGATCAGACTACCATATTATGTTGAAATTCACATGTAAAAAGTCTTAAGATTTTGTTTGTAATTATGAAACTATTTGGACTTCTAAAAAATATAGAATCCATAATTAATTAATTAATTTCTAAAATTAATTTTAAATAGCTAATTTAATAATCGGCTAATTTGAAGATGATGTCTAGATTGCTTCCTTCTTAAAGCTTACCTTGTCAAACAAATATTCATGTTATTTTTTACTTTGGAAGAAAACTGACAACTATATCAATTAGTTATACTTTGGTAATCTCTAATTTATATCACTAATTATGGAACAAAATACAATACTTGTTTAAAGTAGTTATAGATTATAAAGCAATTAAATTGAAATTACTATGTAACGATGCAATGCTTAGCAGAAATTTATTTAACTGCAACCTTCCTAGAAATTATAGCCTAAAATCGAGTATGTTAGTTTGCTCATAATTTTGACCTGAGTACATTTTTTTCTTTTTTAATAAATAACATTCTTTTCATTAAATTTTGTTCTTATTTTGAAAATCATCTACAGGTCTGGTTGGTTTATATCCTATTGGCCTAACACAACATATTTCCCTAAGAAGCACATGGTATTTATTGAGAGAATGAAAAGATGAAAGAACTATTTATTCTTCAGATATCTGACAAGAATAAGATTTGTTTAAAAATGTTAATTGATGGGTTGACTTTAGATTAATAGTATTCTTCAACAGATGACTTATTCGTCATATGGCAATGATGTAATTTAAATATGCTGGAATATCATTGTAGTATTCAAATAGCTGCATAGCAAGTATTTGCTTGTTGTTTTTTTTTTTTTCATTTTCCTAAGGGCAATTATTAAGTCATAAGATTTTTAATATGCAACTCAATGTGTTGGATTCTTAGATATTTGCTTCTCTTTTCCCACTCAAAGACTCTCCTAAACCTTCAAATTTCCTCTCTAACCCTCCATGTTCTGTTTCCCTGCAGCTGTTCTGACCAGCTAATTCAGAGTTCATCACTTTCCCACAGGTCCTATCCCATTTCCCATCCTCATGCTCACCTCCCTTGTATAATTTTCGTATTTCTATACGAAGATGTAGTATAATGAAGTTAATAGCTAGCATTCAGTCAGGCACTGGGCTAAGTGCTTTACAAACATGGTTTCTTTTAATTTTCACAACATGCTTTTGAGTTGTGTGCTATTATAGTGGATGTTTATAGTCGATGACTTATATGGTTTGTATCTCTGGGTTTGATTCTCAGCTCTGCCACATCGTGACTACGTGATCTCAAGCAAGTTTTTTTTACCTTCCTGAGTCTCATTCTCCATTGGTAGTTCTGGGAGTAATAGTGCCAAATTTGCAAAATTTTGATGGTCAGGGAATCAAAATAAGCAACACATTTTAGGACTTGAGATGATGCTGATAGCATATATTTAAGCTCTATGAACCTGAGTTTAAGTTCTCTTTGCCTCTTTCTAATATCCCAATGCTGGCAATTCTACTTCCTATTATTCCTCTCATATCCTGAAGCTATTCTACAGCCATCTTTCAGTTTAGACCACATTTATTCCTTATGAATGAGTGCATTAGCATTGAAAATTATCTCTCTGTCTTAGGTTTGTTTTCTAATTTGACTTCCGTGCTGGTGACAGAATTATGCTTCCCTGCTACCTTTGGAAAATAAACGCAATTCTTAGTAATTCTTAGTAAAGCATACGTGATCTTTCACAATCTTTACTGAGAGACTTCTCTAGCCTTATCTTTCATTTCTTGCCACTCTCACCCATGCTCCCATGCATTTCACTGGAAAGCTTGTGAACACAGTGTTGAAAAATTTCTACCTCTACCCCATTTTTATCTGACTGGGACCTTCTTAATTATCCCTCAAAGATCATCTCAAATTTATCTTCTCTGTGAAACTTCCTAGTTACCTTTAGTCCCTGTCCCTCAACCCCAATACGTAATTCAGAGTTGGCCACAGGTTTTAATATTTGACTCGTTGACAGTTTGTCTTATTTATTCAGTTTTGTGTTTTCATCTCCTAGCACTTAGAAGGAACTTAAAAATAAAAAAGTAATTAGAGTATTATTTAACTAGTGAAAATGACACCTAGAAGTGAATATTGTAAGTCGTCCTTCACTATAGCATTTATACTATTAAAAAATACCTCTGTTGTTGGACCATTCATTAACTAATCAGGAAATGAAAAAAAGAAATACCACACTAAGACTATAAAGTTAAAGACAAATTATTTGTCTAAAGCGAAAGAAAAAATGTAGATATTCCATGAGACAAATATTTAAATAGAAACTTCACTAACTTGTTGTGTCTTTGTGTTAGCATATCTACATTTTCAATGTTGTCTTTTCCAGTATGTGGGGCTTATGGAAGAAAAGATCAGCACATCTCCTCTTACCATTCTGTGCAAACATGGCTATGGGCTTCCTTGACTTGTTGCTTAGATGCCTTGTTTGTTGTGTTCTAACTCTTTAACTTGAATTGCTTGCTATGGTTTGGATGTTTGTGCTCCCCACCCACAAATTTACATTGGAATTCTTACACTCAATATGATGGCATTAGAAAATGAGAATTGTAGGAGGTGATTAGGTCATGAGATTGTATTCTTTGTGAATGAGATTAGTGCTCTTATAAATGAGATTCCAGATTGCTCCTTAACTGCTTTCTTCACGTGAGGCTATAACAAGAAGTTTGAAACCTGGAAGAGGGTTCTCACCCAGCCATACTGGCACCCCAATCTTGATTTCCAGCCTCCAGAACTGTGAGATATATATTTCTATTGTTTATAAGCTACCTTGTCTGTGATATTTTATTGTAGCAGCCCAAATGGACTAAAACGCTGCTCTTTTGAAGTTCTTCTTCAAAAGAACTTCATGAATATCTTCTTCACTAAGTTGGCTGACTTTGAGTACTGAATTCTCACTCTTTGTTAACCTCTGTAATGTAACACTACTTTAGAAATTTCTTCCTCTATTGGTTTCTATGAGATCATACTTTATCTTCTCATTTTGCAAAAGTCTGCTTAAAAAAAAACCCATCTTCCTAATAATGTCATTCTCTACCATCAGACCTCTCCTCAGTTTTATCTACAGTCAATTCCTCTTCTCTTTCAGTCACTCCCATGACATCACGATCTCTCTGTGGATGACTCCTAAGTTGGCATAGCTTATGCTATCTGTTTGTGCTTAACCACAAAGACATTTTCTACCAATTCAAACTCAATTAACAGAGTATTAAATTTATGAAATTTATGAATTTTTTAAAACAACTTTTCTATTTTCAGTGATTATCATTATTCTTTTATTTTCGCATCCTATGGGAATCCTTCTGATTCTCACTGATTATTTTCCCTAGTAAAGCAAATGAACACTGTAGCTAGGCCCTCACTTTCTCCCTCTAATTATCTTTTATAATGTCCTTCCCTAACTGTCGAGCATTTTGTTTGACTCTCCCCACCCTAATTCACTCCTTTCCTTCATCTTGGGCACACAGTTACCTTCACCTCCAGCTGTGTAGTGCCGAATGACTAAGTCTGTGCAATGAAATATGAGCAGAAGAAAAATGTGCCACTTCCACCTCACTCGGTAGAAAGATACTTGCCTGAGTTTACTCATCTTTTCTTGTCTGCTGGCAATAAAGGATGACACCTTGAGCAAATTTGGGAGCAATCTATTGCTGGAGCAAGCCCCAGATTCCTAAGATGATTTCCTAGAAGAGAACCAACTACACACCTTGGGCGAAGGGAAACATAAACTTCAGTTTATTTTTATATTTGGGTCTTTTGATAAAACATTTTAACTTTGACTCTAACATGCTACTTATTACCAAATCGATAGTCAAATACATGTCTTCAACATTTCACACCAGATTTATACACAGCAATCACATTCATTTGTCTCTGCAGAAAGACCAAGACTTTGGGCTTAAGTTCTTATTCAGCCTATAATTGAGGATCACACTTTCTCATATTCTGAAGTAAATAGAATTGAAGCCAATATCTATATATATATAAAGAGAGACCTACAGCATCTTGAAGAGAAACTGAAATAAAAATCAAGTGTCTTTTCCAGCTGAGTGTCCTATTCAAACAGGCTAAGCACTGAAAGAATCCAGGAATAAGACTAGAGGACAGAAACCAAATGACAGCAGGAGAGTTCAAAGCAGAGGATGGAAGACAATACCTGGGGAGAACTCTTAAACTGGGAAGAAGAACCTTAGGAGTTTTTAGAAGGAATGCGACCTCAGGTCAAAGTAGGGAGGGAAGTGCATGAACTCTAACCTTGGTATCACCTATTTCTTCAATTTCCAATGCATCCTTCATTTCAACAAATAGATTGGTTTCTTCATAACTAGTAAAAATAGCTTCAAATTAGTGTTATTAAATCTTTCATCACTTTAAGTATTCACTGCATGTATTCAAACATTGTAAACTACAATACTTATTTTTATGGTGCTAGCTAGAGTTAAAACAATGAAGGAAAAAAGAAAACCCAGAAACATACCCAGGAATATTTAAAACTTTGATATCTAATAAAGAACCAAAAACCGATGGAGTAGTGACTTTTTCATAGACATTTTAGGAAAAATTGGCTCTCTGGAAAATAATATTTAATTAAAACAACCTCAGTTACACTGTATATAACATAAATTATAGACTAAATAATTTCATTCATTCATTCAACAGTTATCTGTTAAGTACCAACTACGTGCTAGACTCTGGCGTTATAATGGTATACAAGACCTACTCTCTTCACTTAAAGACCTCAGAGACAATGTAGGAAGAAAGACAAGTCAAGGAGAAAATAAGCCAAACTTGAAGTTAGTCAAGGCGAGACCGCAAGGAGGAGCTGACGAGTAGGGGAACACAGAGGTGAAGGAACACTTTCCTGCAAGAAGAAAGGTGTGTTAAGACTGGAAACTGTATAAAATATTTTATTTTCTGAAAACTGTAAGCTATTGATATGTTATACCAATGCCCCGTTGGTCTCAACTGCCTAGCCAAAATGTGTAGATAAAGACAGATACGGTTTCAAGATATCTTCATTATGTCCTTATGTTCAAAAGGGTGAAGAGGGATGTTATTACTGACCATTCGTATGAGAAGAAAAATGTACAAATAAACGATATTAGAACTTAAAATTGTTACTGTGGCAAGTGTTTATAGTAAAAGTTGTGCTTATCTTTTCAGAATAATCAATATCTGGGAAGGAAAAGAATGTTAAGGAAAAGTAAATCTTTAATTTTTAAATACTTTCTTAATCTCATGAATGGAGCTTTCTTGGTAAGAATCTTCAAAATTATTTAGTAAAGAAAATGAAATACATTTTTTTTGTCAATTACTAAAACTCGCATTGACTCTTTCTGTAGGTTCTTGGACTTTTACTGATGGGATTTGCTGCATGGCTTTTACTAGATAGAAATAATTTTTTTACTGCTCTAGGTATGTCCATATTTTCCTTTTTCTCTCTGAATGAAACAAGATATTCCATTTTAAACAACTGCATACATGATTTATTCAGCAGGTGGCAGTATTTCTCTAAAATTCAATTTTCCTCTGAAGGTCTCTATCAATTGATTTTTAAAACATCTTATAAATAATAGGACTTAAATCCAAGACTATAAAGGAGAGAGAATTTTGAGAAAGAAAGCTAGGAACTTTGGACAAAGGGAATGATAGAAATGGAAAATATTGATTATTCTACTAACTTTGGATCTTTATGGATCTATGTGGACTTCAAAAGATGATGGAAATTAACATAGTTTCACTGCTCAAGTTAAATAATCTCCTTTAAACCTCAGTTATCATCTACTCTCATTATAACATGGTTAGAAATAAAATATTATATTCCCTATGGAAACAACTTGTGTCCATCAATGGATAAATGAATGAAGATGTGGCATATGAATATTATTCGGCCAAGAGAAAGAAGGAAATCTTGCCATTTCTGACACCATGGATGAACCTTGAAAGCATTATGCTGAGATAAATCAGAAAGAAAAAAAGACAAATACTGTATGATATCATTTATATGTTAATCTAAAAAAAACCATAAAAACAGAATATAATGGTGGTTATCAGGGGCTGGGAGTGTTATCAGGGACTGAAGTTATGTTGTTTAATGATA
Organism: Pteropus alecto; assembly: GCF_000325575.1. NCBI lineage: Eukaryota > Metazoa > Chordata > Mammalia > Chiroptera > Pteropodidae > Pteropus > Pteropus alecto. The sequence continues at coordinate 18,529,149 of NW_006443138.1, read as the reverse complement.
CAAACTTATAATTAGTAGATACATAAGTTCTAGCAATCGAATGCACAACATAATAATTATAATCAACATTACTGTATTATAGACTTCAAAGTTACTAAGAGACTAAATCTTAACTATCCTCAACCAAAAATAAATGATAAATATATGGCATGATAAAGGTGTTAGCTAATGCTTCTGTAGTAATCATGTTGCAAATATGTAAAAGGACCAAGCCAATACATCGTACACTTTAAGCTTACAAGATGTTTTATGTCAGTCATATCTCAATAAAAATATTTCCCATGGAATTTTGAATCTGGGGTTAGTCTCACCCCAGGGAGCCAAGATTGTGAAACACAGGAACTATCAGCAATGTTTCACCTATGAATTGAGACACATCAGAAATTAGTCTGGCAGAAAAAGTGAGAGGAATCAGCTTCCAGAGAGAGACAGCGATAAGAGAGAGACATCATTCGCCTCTGATTTTTGCAAGACCCAAATGCATCTCCATACTTTTCCAAGTGTGGCTGTTTGGATAATTTTGCGTGTCCCCAGTATTTATTAAATAAAATATTTGATATGTATAATATCTTTTTATTTTTATAATATTTATTTCAATATATATTTAAAATATTCTCCAAATATTAATAAAATAATTGAATACATTTAACTTTATTTAAAAAACTTTAGATCTTTACATTGCCCTTATTTTACCATATTGTAATATGATGCGGTCACTGTGGACTGAAGCTTGATAGCCTAAGGGTTATTTTCATGTAAATATCCTTGATTGGCAGGAAGGAAGCCACATTCTGAGTGTTCAATAGCCATATATGTCTACTGGGTATTGGCTACCTTGTTGGACAGCGCAGATATAGAACTTTTCCGTTATTTCAGTAAGTTCTGCTGAAAAGCCCTGTTAATCATTAAATACACAGCAAAAGCATGTGCTGTGGAGCCAACCTATTTCTCAGTATCAAGTAAGAAAAAATATGTTTATAGGAAAAAGACAGCTGAACAGAAAAGTTTAATATATAATAGAGTGTTAAATAATTTAGCTAAACTTCAGCTATACCTAAGTGCCTGGTACCTTTATTCTCTTCTATTTGTATACTTTGCTTGTAGAAAAGTACTCATGATGTCTGAATACATTAGTGGTTTGCTCAGAATAAATGGGCATATGGAGCTTTCTATGTCTCCTTTCCTTCCCCTCAATAATACAATAGTAGCTTCTATTTATGTAGTGTTGACTCTGTGCCAGGCAAAGGGGTAAGCACTTTTCATACAATATCTAAGTTAATAATATAGTAATTAGTGTGGAGCAAGTCATTTTTTTTCCCCTCCATTTTAGACTTGACAGATAATTCTCATTAACCTAATGTTTTTGCTTGTGAAAAACCTCTGCAAAGGTAGTCAGAAACTTATCCTTTAAGATTTTTTTAAAATCATGTATTTAAATCACTTAGTGAAATCTCAATTAAGGTTTCAAGATGCGCAACTGAAAATAACCAGTTTGAGGCAAGAAACATCAGGTCCTCCCCTCTTCTTTATCTTTCAATTAATTTACTTCTTTTAAATTATTCTGTCCTTACTTCTCCATTAATAATAGCACCATGCCACCTAAAGTCCTCATCTATCCTCTGCCACTATAATAGCCTCCAATAGCCTGTGCTCTCATCTCCTTTCTCAGCCATCTTCCAAATGCCACTGAAGTAATTAATTTAAAAGGTGAACTTAACCATAGAACATTAAAAGCCTTTCTCTGACTCACCATTGCCATTATTTATTCATATGACAAATATTTATAGAGCATCTTCTACATGCTAAGAACTATCCCATGAGCTGAGGATTCAGTAGTGTATAAGAAAGGTAAAGGTTCTGTCCTCATGGAGTTTAATTCCAGTAAGAAAGACTGGACAACACCATTAAAAGTGCCCTTAATTTGGCCCCTGCAAATCTTTCCAGCCTTACCTGCCTCAAACTGTAAGCACCAGCAAAGTGGAGCTTCCTACACACTCTGTGCTTTTCTGTGTCTTGGAGTGCTTCTACCATTCCAATGGAGATATTTCCAATTACTGTTTAAAGCCTAAGCTAAGGTGTTACGTTCTCTTATAATCTTGCTATCTACACCCTCCAGACACCTTATTCTATTGGGGTAGGTGCTATTGTACTCAATAGTGTGCTGGTAAATGGACGGAGAGCCTCGATTTGTGGTATTTGCTGATTTATGTGGTTAAAATACTCCCACAAGGACTGATTTCACGTACCAATGTGAATTAAGTTGGCTTACAAATTTTGTGAAAAATTAATGATTGATTGGCTTTTATGAGCCAGAGCAATCTGCCTCTAACACAGCACTGCCTCTATTGTTCTATCATAGAAACTAAGGCATATTTAATATATTTATTCTTCTCTTTTTTAAACAAATATTTGTTGAGCACTTAGTGTTCTGCAGTCTGTGCCATACCACTAAGCATTTAACAATTGGTTGAATATATGTATAATTCTCCAGCACAGAGAGCTCAGTCTAGGTATGAAGAGAATAAAATATAGCTCTGATGGGTCCATATTAGCAATAAATGTAGGGTTACTTAGACCGTATGTTAGATACTTAATTTTATTTTGCTGAGTGAATGAATGGATGAATAAATAAATACATAAGTATTTGGATGTGCATCAGTCATAGAAGAATTTACATTAGAAAAATTGTCTTCTTTTATAAAAGCAATAAAATAAAGGTAAAGAGATCTTCTGAGATCAAAGAAATTCTCCACCATGTCATTAAAAAAAGAAAAGTTGTTGCTAAGAGTAAGTAAGAGAGTCTAGAATGAGGTTTAAAAAAGAGAAAGAGAATCCCAGTGTTTTGACAACAGCTACTTAGGGAAAACTTGAGCGGCTGCATTTATTATTAAATAGAAAACAAATATCACATAATGATGTTTTTTCATGATCTCCACAGATGAAAAAAATCACTTGATAGTATATATTTTTCGAATTTTGATTGGAACTGGATCAGCTATTGTTCTTCTTTGTCTCTTGGGTTATTTGGGAATTCACTATGAAATCAGATGGCTCCTAATTCTGGTATGTATTTCACTTTAATAGCCTGAATATGTATCTTTGATTGTGAGTGTCCAAGTCACACAAATGAGCTGAATGATTTATTTTATCATAACACTGTGGTGTAGTGTGCCCTTGGGCAAAAGGCAAATGGAACAGAATATTCTTGAGGAATTTTGTATAGATCGAATCTGTACCTACCTCAGCACTTGTACACTTTGATATTAATTTTTAGCACAGAGTCAGTAAGAATTTATCTCCTACGATGAACTACAATGAACCAAGCTTGAGAATCTAAAGATTACAATTAGAATGAAGTATATTAAAGCCAATGAGCAATGTAGCTTAGCAAGGAAAAGGAAACATGTCCTGTAGTCAGCACATTTTCTCCTTATGGGCATGCCATGCAGGATCTTATAAATGAGATCACAATTTATTATTTAAAACAGAGAAATGTAACTGCTGAGAGAGGCAGACTCTGGCATCTGGCAAGTGCTCTCTCTCTCCCAAGGCATGTAACATGAAAAGATAAATTATAATCAGGAATATAGACTTGAACGTGAGCCATTTCCTATAGAGTTGGTATGTATGGAACATAATTCACACACTTAGATGTAATATAGTTTTTAACTTTTCTTTAAATCTAATTAATTTTAATTTTACAGTCACACTCCTGTCAAGCAGATGAGAAATTCAACTGCAGTCATGTGTCTTGCCGGGAAGAATGCAGAAATACTTAGCTTTTATATATCACTGAAAGTCTGGGGATCACTCCGGACAGTGGTTTTTGGTCTACACTGCTCAAGAGAACTGACTATTTGAATTTCCTTCTGTGACAGTTTTAGATCTGAATGAAGATGGTATCAACAGTTCCATTAGTCTATGAGGGTTTTCATGAAATATTATCACTTCTTTCTTTCTCACTCTTATCCAAATGTCAATTGCTATTTTTTTCTTTGCTTTTTTTGTTTTAAAAAATTCAGCCAGAGGAGAGAAAGAGCTATTAGGGAGATTATTTTATAAACTATATAAATGTCTAACTAATGTACTGTATACTTGAAACTAATAATAAAATAAAATTAAAAAATAATTTTCACTCGTGTGAGGGCAGGAAACTTCAGCAATGCCTATGTATATTTTAATACTGAATAGTTCATATGATGTACATTTTTCCATCATTGTAGTTAGCATCTAAAAATATATTAGAATTATAGTTACCATCTCCATTTTTCTTTTGTTTTAGTATGCAGTACAGTTAATAGGGGCTTTTGGTGTTCAAGTTGTACTTTCAGCACTCATCTTCACAATGAAAGAGGAGGTAAGGGAAAATCATCTTTTTATTTGAAATCTAAAAAATTTTGGATACCTTAGATTATTGAGACCCATGAGCTTATATTAAAAGCTAAAGATAAATAACTTTAGAGGGAAAAAAGAGTCAATGGAAGTACTAGAATTCTATATAGGAAGAGGCCTAAGATTAGATTGCAAGGGTGTGTTCAGGAATTTGTCTATTTTCAGAAGATTGAGAATATTGTAAATAACAAAGAATGTGGAGGAAGAAGAGTTGATACTGAGTGTGGAAAACCCAAAATTGGCCTCCCAGCTCCCCGCTCCTCCCACCCCCCACCCCGGCTACCACTGCTGACCCAATGTTTTTATAAAGAAATATCTTTAGAATTGTACTAATTTGAAATTTAGCAATTTCATTTAAGTAAGATGGACTGAAGTTGTATTTTGCATAGATATGATCATGAATGATATAGATAAATTAATTAGAACAAGATTTATATTTATCAAGGTAAGTTCAAAATAGCACATAATAAATTGCCTGAAAAACTTTTTAGTAACAAATCTTACCTATTATGACCTACAGTTAATTTTAATATTTCAAGAAACTTCAGTGTTTCAGTGTAGGCAGGGCCTGTCTTTGTATCATGAGAGATTGTCCGATAGTGAAAAGAGCGTAGATTTGAAGTAGTACAGATCTCTGACTAGAGATCAACAAGCTACTTAATAGCCTTAAGCCTGTGTCTTCATCTGTAGAGTATGGTTATACCTACCTACCTCACAGTTATCTTTAACTGACAACTTATAAATTTCCTGTCATAAAGTAGTTATTTAAGAGCCCTTTTCCTTCCATTTAATTTAGAAGAAGCCCTCAATTAGTTCTTATGCTTCCTAGCATTCAAATTCTCTCTATATGTAGACTCCTAAATAATGGCCAGACCTCAACAAAATCTTTCTTATATAATACCACTGCCTTTCAACTTTATTTGCTCTCTTGTGCTTGGCATCTACCCTAGATATCTAATCACCCATGGTCTATTGTTAACGGCCTGGCATTTGTAGCTAAAAGTTCTTCTCTCCATGTCCAAAATTGTGTGTGTGTGCGTGTGTGCGTGCACACACATACATATAGGTTTAATGGGCCAGTCCTATAAAGTGGCTTTGGGGGCAAAGCACCACATCTCCACCCATCAGCTTCTAACTTTGTTCCTCATGATCGAACCTAAATGGAACACCTAAGGACCCTTAACACATAAATATAATTCATCTGTGTCACCAATATGTACTTAAGTATTATTCACATACTTCATATTCATATTCATATTTCTCTATTTCAAGAGTAATAAGAATCATTTAATAATAATTACTATGTGTCAGAGACTGTGATAAGAACTTTCTAGGCATTATACTATGGATCTTCACAACACCTAGAAATATGTTGTTAGTCTTACTTTCTAGACCAGGAAACTGAAGCTTTTAGAGGAGAAATACTTGCCTAAATAAATCATGGCCAAATGGCAGAGCCTAGATTCAAACCCTTATTAGCTGATCCCAAACGTAACAGCTTCGTTTACATCAATTTGTCTTCTACATTAAACCTGCATTAAGCTCTTATGGGCCTCTAAATCTTTTAAACCATTTACAGGGCCTAATTCAGTGTTGGAGATGCACTAGGACTTTAACAGATGTTGGTCAAATTGACTATGTGTTAGGGAGTTTTATTTATATAGTGGTCACACGAATTGTGAACTCATTTTTACTATTATATACCAAAGTATGATTCATATGAACCTCCTAAATAATGCTTAGAGGGTAAATGAAAACATAAGTCAGCCCTCTCTCCATAGCAATTGAAAAAAGAAAAGCATCATTTTCTATTCTAACTAAAAATTAATTTACAGAATAAGTTAAATAGATAACTTAAAGATCTAAATAACACTTTACATTATTCTAATCTTAAATGTATTAAAGCATAGATATATAAGTACCTGTGTAAGAGTTTAACTTGTACAGATGTTTTCATTATTATAGCATTCCCACCAATTATTTAGTTTACATTATTCAAAAGCAGCATAATGCAACAAAAATCATTATACTAGAATTTAAATGAACCATATTTAAAAGTCTCAACTCCTCTTCCTTATTCATGTAAACAAAATAAATAATTAAATTTTCCAAGTATTTGTCTACTTGTTCAAATACAACAATAGTTAAAACGGGATAGTATCTGCCCTTTCTAACTTTTTTGGCACTTTTGAGGACCAAATTAGGAATTAGTTATGAAAGTCATATAAACTTTTGAATGCTTAAGTAGGACCAAATGCATCAACACTCACTGAGATTGCTAAAAATAATTGGGGGAGAGGGGAAAGGCACTTAGTAATAAGCAGAAAACAGCAGACTGACTGAGTACTCTTTTACAAAAAGCTATAGGGAAAGTTTCCGTCAAAATTTCACTTTTAATACAATTTTCAACAGGTTCTCCAAGTTTGGCATGATGAAATTGATTTAGTCATTTCTCAGTATGGATCTAAAGATATGCCTGAAGACATACCAAAGTGGACTATTCTGAATGTTTTACAGAAAACAGTAAGATAAAATTAGCATAAACTGAAAATTAGGTATCAAAGATGAGCACTGCAGCGGGGGAGGGGGGTGACAGGGAATGACAGAGGATCGAGGCAAAGGAATGAGAAGTTCTTGTATTTCTTTCAAACAGAATTTAATTGCATTGTCCCCACTTACAGATCTTGAGTTTTATCTTTCTTTTGTAACGTAATCTCCTTTTCTGGGTTAATTGATGTGCATTTTAACCTTGTTTCACCTATAAAAGTGTTGGTGGTTTTCTGCCAAGTGGGGTCATCTCCCCTCCTGCATCCCCGGGAGGTAAGTCTGAGTGTAGTCCTTGCTGGCAACAGAGTAGTGTGCTGGTTCCCATTTGAGCCTGAATGGCAGGATTGCCATGTGGTAGCTTTGTGACCCTGGACAAGTAGATTTCTTAATTTCACAGTTCATATCAGTAAAATGGGCAGAATAATCTCTACCTCTGATTGGCAGGAATAAATGAAGTAATATGTAAAATATTTAGAAGGCCTTGGATCTGCAACATAGTAAGGAACTAATACTTACTAGCTAATGTAGTTAAGATTGTTATTTAACAGTTCAGATTTTTTGGGGTGGGGAAAGGTCTTGGTATGGTCAGTCAAATAATTTGCAGGAATAGATCAGCACCTGGTACGTAGTAAATTCTTGATAAACATTTACATAGCACCATGCCCTTTTGTAAGTGCTTTGCATATATTAACTCATTTAATCTTCCTAGCCAATGAGGTCAGAACTATTATTCTTATTTTATAGATGAAAGACAGAGAAATTTAGTAACTGAGCCAGTATCACCCAGTGAATAAGTAAATAGCAAGTCAAGATTTTACTCTTAACTGTTATATTAGAGGCTTCACATAAAGTTATTATTTTTAGTACATTTAATTACAGAAACACATTTTAAGAGAATTGAAATGTAATTATGGATGCTTTTACTCTGCATATTTTTTCTCTGATGTGTCTGATCTATACATGTATTGCATTTTCAGATTGCATTATGTCCCATATTAGAGTATCGAACCTTCTTCTTATGATCATAAATTGATAAACAGGAAAACATTTCTATGTATGATATTACTATAATTAATGAGGATCCAGCTTACAGTTCCTAACCATGAATATAATTAACATAGTATATGCAGGTTTGGGTTGAACCAACTTTCAATATCCAAAATCTAATGTGCTATTTTAGTCATTCTACATTTCTAAGATTGTGCCAGGATTATTGGTACATGTCGTGAAGTAGGCAGTACTGATGTTATAACTTTCAATAACAGGTTTAGAAAACAATGAAATAGTCACTTCAATTTGTTTTTGTTTTCTAGGTGACATATATATAAACTGATTCTTTCAAATTCTCTCAACTCAATAGGATTAAAATTGAGACATTTCTTAAATGTTTGATCATATCTATGACTATTTTCCTTATGTCTTTCTTGGTTTTTTATAGCAATTTTCCACAGAATACAAAGTGAAAGTTAACGTCTTATATTAATCCTGACAGTAGAAATAACCCTGAATCTTTTTATGTATATTAAACACATATGGCAGCACATTTGGAATAAATATAAAGATAACTGATATAGTTAAGAGGAAGATATGGCTAAAGTGATGCTCTCTTCTATGTTCTGGCCCTAAACATAGTTTGTAGCTTTAGTAAGTCAAGTGTCTTATCTTTCATCTGTGGCTCCTATAAGATAAATTCAGATATAACAATTTCATCTAAACATAGCCCGCTTATATAAGTAGAGATCTTTATCTCTGGTTTACAGTAGCAACAACAAAGTAATAGATTAAACCAACAAAACTGTACTTATTTGTTGAATTCACTATATTTCGATGGAGAATAAATTAATAAATTCATCATAAAACACTAATATGCATGGGAATTATAAAATTAACTTTATTTTGAATATTCTATAGTACAATTCATAGAATCTTTTTCTAGTTACAGTGTTGTGGCCAACACAATTACACAGATTGGATAAAGAATAAGAGTAAAGAAAATTCAGAACAAGTGCCATGTTCTTGCACAAATTCTACGTTAAGTAAGTGGTTTTGTGATGAGCCACTGAATGCAACTTACCTACAGGTAAAAATAAATCAAGGCTGCTGTAAATATTTACAATCCCCTCTCTTTTTTTGCAAGTCAATTTAGAATTCTGAGCAAATTTTATATACAAACAATGTTAGTTGTGGTAATTAGGTTCTTAAGTGGCTTCACTAAGCTGAACCAATAATTAAGTAAATTATAATATTATTTCAGGTATGTAATAAATATATAAACTTTTTGGGAGTATGTAATCTAAGTGCTCCTAGAACTGATACCATCAACCTTTCTCTCCAACCCTCTTTTCCAAATCCTTGCAGAGGGAGGAGGCACTTTTGACAAATTTCTGGTGTAAAGGATTGGTAAGAGAGCTGCAATACCAGAATTAAAAAGGTATAAAGATTGACAAAAAGTAAAGGGAGGGGACTCCAGCAATGACAAAAGTGTCCAGATAAATGTGACAGAAGCAACAGTATAGGTTCATCTGGAGCAACTGCTATTTATAGGTATGGGATGTTGATAAACTAGGGATTTCCATCTGATAATAGTTTGTATAGTTTATATACTGTTATTCTCATTTTAAGATGTATCTTTCAATTGCACAATGTATTCATAGATAAATAGAGCTTTTTTTTTTTAAGTTTCTTTTTGAGGAGTACTAATTATTTTAAGCAGTAGTATATACCCTGCTGAATGACGATTGTCCATATAAAATCAAATCCTTCTCAAAACAATAAATTTCTGATTTCAATTGCATGCCACCATCTTAGCAACTTTAAAAGTAGCAACCGAAGTGTCTTGGTATTATATGAAGCTCTCTGGACTAAAAAGTACAGTTTCCAGTTAGACATTGACTTGCTTTTTGGACTTGGGCAAATTCCTAATCTCTATGTCTCTTCTTTGTAATGGAATTATGTATAAGGCCATGTCCATCTCCAAGTCAACCTAAGTAACTTCTTTTCCTTAGGGTTGTGAAACTAAAATCAACACATGGTATCAAGCTAATGCTTTAACATTAATTGGAATTAACTTTGGACTTTTGGTTTTAGAGGTAAGCTTTTGTTCCTATGTTTAAATATATATTTAAAAAATGAGTATAAACTATACAGAATAAACCGAAGAACAACCAGGCGGAATCCTAATCAGACAAGTTAATCTAGCAGGAGCCGGGGCCTTGAGACTATTTGCACCAAGGAGAGATATAGATACCAGCTGGAGGTGATAGCCCTAAATCAGCCAAGTGGGTAGAGCCTGTTAATAAGTGGTCATCCTGGTGGGTAGTGATTTCATGGTTTTGTGATAAAAAAAATACTTCCTATCTTGTCAGTGAGAGCACCATGTTGGGAAGTCTGCAAGTTAGCAAATTTCTGAAATCTAGGCAGATATTTGACATTGTTAAATCTACGCTAGACTCATACATTCATCCATTCAGTAAATTTGGAGGGGGAACATCTACTATGTATCAGGTACTATATTAGATGCCAGAGATACAGTAGGAAGATATATTCCATGACCTGAAGGGTGCCAACTACAGAGGTGAGATTCAGAAGCAGGACTTTATTTTCCAGTCTCAGTGAAGACTGAGAGCAAATGAAGGCTATGGATAGATTATTGCAATGTGGACTATAACATTGGAACAAATATAGAATGCATAGTTTGGCCAAAGTAGGATACTGAATTTAATTTTATGTTGATCCACCAAGCCACTGACCTAAGTTTCCATAAATTCTCTTAACTGGTAACAGTTATAGTCTCGGATAGTGAATGACAGTAAACAAAGACGTTCTTATAAGCATTAATATAGTTCTTTTGAAATGTTTAATCTCTATTATGTTCATGCTTAGATGTTTATAACAAGACTAGGGGGATGATATCTGTGCTCCATTTTATCATCTACGCTTTGCACAACACTTTTCATGATACTATGCCAAAAAGAGGCAGTTTTGTAAGATTGATGGTATAGTTAGATGATAAACAGAAAACAGATCAGCAGTTCAAGGCAGCTAGCCCAATAATAGCCAATGTAAGTAAAACTGAAAACATCCATTTCTTAGTCCCCTCTATGAAGGAACTTGGTGACAACTGGGGTTCGCTAGAACACTAACTCTACAGATTTCTTATTCACAACTGTATGTACCTTACTGTGAAATGTACTCACTCTATTTGATCCCTTTTCCCTTTACAGTATGCATTATGGTGACTGTATAGTGTTAACTTTACAAATTATTCTTATTGATTACATTTTGATCTCTTATTATTTCTTTTTCTTCCAGGTTTTGCAAGTCTCATTAAGTATCTCTTTCTCCAGACATATCAAGAATAGAATATATACAGAAATATGATCTTTAGATTTTAATTTGCCCAGAAGATTTGAGTTAATTCTCAAAGCAATTATATTATGTTATTTTTTTGCAAAATAATTGTGAGTTACATTAATGCAGTTTAGGACTTAATGAAATCATTGGTTATATGTAACATAAAATTATTGAAATTATAATAAATTGCTCCATAAAATTTTTATTAATTTGGTTTTCCAAAATATCAAAAGTTTTGAAATATCAAAAAATTCTACAGTTTAGAACTTACCTTGACTTATTTTATGCATTCGAAGGCTATTGCCACATATATTAAATTCAAAAGGTGCTGAAGTACCACCATATGTTTTGAATTTCTTACATAGAAAAAATACTTATGATGTTCAGAAAATACTAATTATGTAAGCAATTATAACATGTACCTTACATTTAAAAATTTTAAGAAAATGATACTGATTTATAAGAGACTTAAAAGAAAGTTTGAAAATTTTTATGACATGTACCTCTATACTGAATTAATCATTTATTTCTCACTTCTGATAATACTTACAAGTGGATAATAAACTTAATATTTTAGATATTTGAGTAAACTTTAGTGACAATAATAAAATATTAAAATAACAATGAATTTTTTAATTATGGCAAAAAATATGTGTTCCAAATGATCACTGAATCCCCATACTCTACTTGCTCCTCATTTTCTTCTTTTTTTCTGTAAATTTTGTTCAGTTTGTGCATGCACAATTCTCTGAAGGATACAAAAGTAACTTACCTGTTCTATTTTCCTAACAACAATATTGTAAGAACAGAAAAAAATATTATTTGAAAAATAAAAACTACTATACAGATGTGAAGTATTATTATATCATTGTTGTTCTTTATAGCAAAAGGCTGTCTCGACCTTGAGAAAATGAAGAAAGTATAGATGAACAGAAGATCCTGCAATGCTCCTACTCCTATGGATGGCTAACACTCATTTACCAATTCGATCATCTCTTTTTATCCATCTATTCAGTACACTGAAGATTTCAGAGACCTATAAACTTTTATTTTTTTAAGTCAGCACAAAAGAAAATAGAATAAGCATTTTCTCAAAAGTGACCTGTAAATAGACATGACTCCTATTCTTTAAAATTCTCTTGGGATTTAAAGCTCTTTTTTAAATTCATATTTTCTCTAAAATATGCCACAAGAACACACTGATAGCAAAAATCTTTCCCCTACTTGGGAGTTGCAAATGAACTTATGGGTAATCAAATAAATATTATAGATTGTGATTACATTTGTTTGTCCTTGAAAAAGTTCTCTGGAGACTAGATTGCCTCTTTTTAGTTAACACAGTTCATTCACAAAATGTGTGCACCACTGACTGAATTTATCACCTTTATGATTCTAGGGAATATTGTCTTGAAGGACGTTGCTTTACACTTTGAAAAAAAAGATGTTATGTAAGATAGATACTAATCATGTCCCCCTGTTTAATCACTTTTTTCCTATTTATTTTATTTTATTATTTTATTTTATTTTATTCTTTTCTGAGATAGAAAACTTAGTGAATTCTGAAAATCAATCTGGATTGGAAGTGAACCATTCAATTTAGGTTAGGATTTAGGGCAACGCTTAATCCTGATTTCCCCTTCAAATAGTCATGTTACTTTCAAAACACATTTAACTTGCTTCAGGCTCCTCATTTTAGTTATGTTTCAAAAATTCAGAGCGATTTTGTGATGGTACTATGTAAATGGAATACTTTCAAATTCTTTTAGATAAGGATATATGCGTTTAGTCAACAAGCATTTATGGAGCACCTACTGTGTGCCGGGATCATGGCTGGCTATTGGGATATGAAGATGACACAGGGCTGGCTTCAGGGGCATACAACCTGTTCTTAGAAACCACACTTGATTTAGTTCTTGGCAGTTGCCATCTTGGAATTTTAATAGTTTTTGAGCAAGGGATGTCTCATTTTGCATTGGGCTCTGTAAATGAGGTAGTCAATCCTGTACCTGTAGTTAAACTCGGAGTCAATCACACAGCCTGACATATAAATAAGTTTTATGGATGTGATATTTTTACGGATATCTAGAAAGACCAGGCCTAAGGATCAGAGAGCACTTCAAAAAAGAGCCATTCATAAGTAGAGGGCCAGGAGAGGGAGGGAGCAATTGGAGGAATCATTTTATGAATATTATAGATGTTCATTTTATAGTTTTATTGAGTGAAATGAGAAGCAATTGGCAAGTTTTGTACAAGTGACTAGGCTTGTATTTTAGTAGGAGCAATCTCACTGCCATACTGAAAACACACGTGTGGAAGCAGGGAGAACAGATTGTTTTTTTATTTAATAATCCAGAAAAGAGATTAGAGTAGGTTTGGCCAGAGATTAGGGGTGGAGTTGGTGAGAAGTGATCAGATTCTATCTACATTTTGTGATGGAGTCACCAAAATTTATCCATAGTTTGAGTGTAGAGATATAAGAGAAAAAGAAGAGTTGAATATGACTTGAGTAACTGGAACGATGGAATCCCCACTTATGGATATGGGACAGACTTGAATAAGCAAGGTATCTTAAGTTAACACATAACACTTCAAAAATCCTATGGAAGTGATTTGGTAAGTGTCTGCATCTTCCACAAGTCTTCAAGAAACTCAAGGCTGGAGATATTTCAAGTCATCATTGCAATTCCAAAGCCTTGCTCAGTACTTGACCACGTAGGTGGCCAATGAACTTTAATGAATATTATTGAGTCAAATTACTCAGTTTGCCATCAGATAAAACCGAATTGCCTTCTTAGGTTGTTTGACGATGTCTATACTCAATGGTTTTGATTTCATTAGGCTATCATAAATGTAATCTGTCCAAACTTGTTTGATAATTAGTAGCTGTGAGTTCAATTAGTCACTGCCACCCACATATCCTTTCTCCAGGAACTTAAATGAGGAGTGCTGGCAGAACAAAAACTTCTTTAAAAGTTTTACATTGAAATAAATTTTTAAAAGAATACTATAATAGATACACTGTCAGACAACCTTAAGTGTTTATTTAATGTCTGCAACATTTGTTTAATATTTGTATACTTCTATTTTCTTTTTCTGATCTTAAGGGAGTAATTCTTCAGGGACGTAAGAGTTCCTGGCAGAAGGAAATAATAAAAGTCTAATGTTTCACTGCCATGAGATAAGGCTGCAAAAGAAAAAAAAAAAAACACTATTTTATACTACCTTTTCTGTTTCGTTGTTGAGCCTCTTATTTTTCTTCTCTATTCCTTTTTATTTTTGAAGTCCCCCATTAGATGAAAAAGTCTAATGACATATTTCCAGTATACCTATAAATATGTATTGAACAACAATGAGTTTTTAACACTCATTTACTGATGATAAAAGCAGGGAGAGCAGAAGCCATTTCTTGACAAATTAAATTATACAGATTAAGCCTTTGCTAGTATTCTAAATATTTGAAACAAAGTAAAAGGGAATATTTTTGTTCAAGAACATTTGTAATGTGAAAACAAAGGGTAGAATCATTGTTGAAAATTATTAAAGGTTATTACCAATTGCATTCAAGTACAGTAGACTTTCTCCTGAATGCCCAAAAAAGTTTATGGAATGAATTATGCAGAACTGCTAATTTCTCTAATTAACAGCTCATTGCAGTTGCATATTTTATTTCAGGGGAAAAGTGTAAAAGATACTGGACAATAGAATATGTCTTTAGAAATTTCTACAGTTTTTTAAGAAAATACAAAAGTTTGTTTAATATGAATTTAAATGACATGTAAAATTTTATATGTTAGTGGAATTAGAAAGAAGATATGTAAAAAAAATCAGTCATTTCATGATTAATTTTCTAGAGTATAGACATATTAAAGTGTGGGTAAGTCAAATTCTATAACTGATATTCCAATGTAAGTTGTTTACAATTTATTCATTTATTTTATTATATTTCACTCAGGAGAGAATGTTATTTTTTTTTCATTTTAAAATGTACATTAATGCTATTGAAACACCAGAGAACAGAAAGTATTAGGAAATATTTAAACGACAAAATCAGAAATTTACACATTGTATTAAGTATACCACTATCTAATGTGTCTAAGTACTAGTAAATAAGAAATGGTTAGAATGTCATGGACCACAAGTTTAAGCCAATTGAGATTTTGAGAATTTCTTCTGTGTAAAAAAATACAGTGTGTTCTAAAAGGTCTAGAATAATTCGTTAAGAAAATTTGGGAAACATTACCAACACCCTCAAAATGAATTGTAAACAAAAGTCGCAATATTGAGGTTATTTTTCAAGTCTGTATGATATAAAGATGCTGAGTTCCAGTGTTTACATTTGTGTCAGTTGATATTTGACTTTTTGGTATAAAATTTTTCATTTAAGTCCAGTCTGCCTCAACTATTATTAGATACCTGAAACTGTGCATTTATTAGTAATTCTTAATAAATACAAGAAATAGATTACCCTGCAATCCATTATGCCAACTTATTATAAATTCACATTATATATTTATAGTAGCATATATTTACCCATATTCCTTAAAAATGTTACCAACATCATTTTTCCATCTTTTAGTCTATTTCAAAACAAATCAATCTTTTTTCTCTAATACCTCTGATATTTTTTGTTCATTCTATAAACATTATTCCAGATGTGGATTTACCATCAGAAAATTTAGGTTTTAGGTTTTTTTTTTTCACCATTGGAAACATTACCTGTCTTTATTTTCTCTAAATTAAAACTATGAGTCCCAATATTATAATCCTAACCGGGTGGACATTTTCTTCTAGTTTTCTTTGGGGAGATTCATGTGTCAACAAGAAGATAAAAAAGAGTCCTCTCATTTTCTGGGCATCCATGTCTCTTAAGCCCTCTACCATCACTGCTCCATAAAATCTTGATGTAGATTTTAGACTAAGATTCACTCAGTTCACTTGGGCCATCCACTTTGAAAGACTTACAAGAATGTCTTGCTTTAGAC
Organism: Pteropus alecto; assembly: GCF_000325575.1. NCBI lineage: Eukaryota > Metazoa > Chordata > Mammalia > Chiroptera > Pteropodidae > Pteropus > Pteropus alecto. The sequence goes on along the minus strand of NW_006443138.1, from coordinate 18,512,875 downwards.
TTTTGAATGTGAGGGTATTTGGCAAGTATTTGTTTTCATCCTGAGGCCTCATCTTTGAGCACTGTGGTTTAGTGTCTCCACTGTATCAGAAGCATGCATCAAATAAATTAATTTATTAAAGAAAACACAGATGCCTCTTTCACTTGAGATCTCATACTCAGAATAAAAGGCAATAACCTTTACCTTATAAAGAACATTTTCTTGGAAATCTTCTGTGGGAAAAGAGTTAGCACAGTAAGTCTGAAACTGCCTAGATGTAGAAAATCCTGCTTGTAAGGTTGACCCTTGGCTTGCACTTGGAAACTTGGCTGATAAACAGTTCTCTATTGATATAAAAAGAGTCCTTAAGTGATACAAGAGTGGCTCATTGTGCCTGAACTATTTGTACAAACAGTGCGGTTTATGCTGAACATCCGTTTTCCCTTTGGGATTCTAGAGTTTATATATGTGCTAGACAGAGGGTACCTATGTGACCAGATCCCAGTAAAAACTTTGGACAGAGAATTACATAATGTGATGTGTGCAGTGTGACTCCACTGGCAAAAGACTCTCAAAAGCTGGTTCCTGGTTTCTTTCGCACTTATGTAACTTTTCCCTTTGCTGATTTTGCTTTATATCCTTTCACTATCTTAAATCTTGACCATGAGTAAAATTACATGCTGAGTCTTGTGAGTCCTTCCAGTGAATCCCTGAATCTAGATCAGTCTTGGTGGCCCTCAACACAATCTCCTCTCTGGAAGGGAGAATTCTATTTCCAGCCAAGTGTTTGAGATGCAGGAATGATGCTGTCATGACACAGAAATTTATTAACTTCACCCAAAATATTAGCTTCGTATGTTTATTATGACAACTGATATCATTACTAGCTTATAACTATTTTTCAGTTGCCAGGCCTATTCCATTCCACCATAAAATCTGTCACTAAATCAGTCTGAGCCCACTGGATTTTCAAATAAGACTACCTATTCCTCTCCATATCTTTGCTCATTCTGTTCCTGTTTCATTAAATGACTCCTCCGACTCACTCACTGGCAGAAGCCATACGTCCTTTAAAGACCACTGAGAGATAGGAAAGTGAAGTGATTAATTCATGGTTTTGGAATAAGATGATCTGGCCTGAACTCATGCCAATTACTAGTTATAAACTTTAGCAAATTATTTTTTTTGTAGTTCAGTTTCCTTATTTGAAAAATGCATGTAATATAAAGTAAACCTACAAAGTAGGTACTGCTATGTTAGGATTAAATGATTGAATATTTGTGAAGTGTTTAAAACTATACATAGTGCATTGTAAATGAACATTATTTATCTATTTATAAAATACACATATTATACTGGCTTTATAATTGCTCTGAAGAATGTATTACACTGGCTTCTTAATCTCTCTGAGGAATATACATGATGTGTCACTAGCAGAGATCCATGGAATGGGTGACAGAGTAGACTTTGAGAGGCAGTAGTGTTTTCAAATCTTGGTAAGCCACTTAGTCTCCTCGAGCAATGAGTATAATGGGGTAAGTTGTTCTGTGCCTGATTTTAGGATTTTTTAGGGGGGGGGGCACTAATTTAAAATGTTTAGAATAATTTTATGTGAAAATCTGTCTACCATGACCAATAGCTTCAAAATAAATTGTGAACAAAACAGTTACAGACAGCATTTGGGAGTCTGCTTTTCAAGTCTGCAGGATATTGAATATATAATGAGTTTTAGCATTTACTTTTGGGTCTACAAGTATTTGAGCTTATAAATGTTTTCTTCTAAATCCAGTGCACTAGGGTAGTTGGGCCTCTTG
>NW_006443138.1:18510097-18511056 GCF_000325575.1 Pteropus alecto | reverse complement strand
GACTGAAGGTGAGAATGGAAAAATATCTTGGCATTTGCCTACATATTCTGCCACTCTGCGCATGAGTGTCCCATAAAAACAGCTTTTTTACCTTTGTATTCCTCTCATCTATTGATGCCTCCACTTCCTTACTGTTTACACCCAACTCCTGTCTTTATCTCTTTTTTGATTCAGTAAGATTAGTAATTTATTAGTAATTTTTTTTTTTTTTACAACTATCCTTATCTCTCCCTTAATCTCAGCAGCCAAGTTTGTCCTGTTTCTGGTGTAGCTGGAATTTGCTGGAGAAAATATTACAGATGTACAGAATTCTATAAAATCATGATCGCTGACATTAAAACAGCACTTAATATTTCCTGGCAATGCTAATGGTTTTCTGGTAAGGTCCCTCTCTCCTGGTGAATAAGTGTGCAGGGTATTATGAAGTGGAGGAGAATTGGGGAAATATACTTTCAGTAGCTATAAAAATGATCATAAACAGTAAATATGCAAATACATGTTTTCTATTTATGGATTTAGCAAAAGCCCATCTTAATCCTTAGACCAGTATGTTATGGCAGAAAAGACACAAGGTTAGGAATTAAATTGCCTGAAGTTGAGCTCTGGGTTCATTTCATATATATTTTGGAGTTATATAATCACTTGAGCTTCAGAAGCAACTTCCCAGCCAACTAACCTCAGCTGACTTTGACAGCAAGCAAAATATCTTGTAAGCAGTCTGTCACTAGTATGAAATGAGGCGCATAAGGGAATTCATATAAGGCTGCCTTCATATGATATTGTAATACACATTCTTTTCCCTCATCCTCCAACTATAAGCAGTGAACATGCATAGCTCTAATTGAGAAGCTGTTGAAAAATAGCCCTCTTTACAAATTTTTCATGAAATTGTCTCCCTAAAGTTCCAAGCACTCTCTAAAGCTGTTCTGGAACACTAGTATGTCATACTGGAGAAAAGA
>NW_006443138.1:18507666-18510036 GCF_000325575.1 Pteropus alecto | reverse complement strand
ATATATTTTCTTCTTTTAAATTCCATTGTGTTAAACAGCATTTTCTTAGTTTTTCAAAGGCCCTAAAATTTCATTAGGGTGTTATTCCATTTCAGTCCAATTAGTCTAAAACTTACTGATTATACAGCAATTCAATTTTGATATTAGCTACCAGAGATAGGGAAATTCTTACAAATTAAATAGTACAGTTCTTCAAAAAACTGATGACAATCACACACTTCAGTGTCATTAGTGATTGCTGCACTTCTGGCTGACTGGCTATAAATTTGGAGGTTTCCATGACCCTCTCAGATTCTATAATTTGCTAGAATGATTCATAAGTTAGAAAAGTACTGAGGATTCTGGGAAAAATGGTGGAGTGAGAGATGTCCCCAGATCTCTCCCTTTGAAACAATAAGCTGAACATCTAAAACTCAACAAAAGCCTACAGCCATACTACCCTGAACAAACCCAATTCCATCTGATCTTGGAAGCTAAGCAGAGTTGAGCCTGGTTAGCACTTGGATGGGAGACTACCTAGGGCTCTCATCAAAAACAAATTTCAATGACCCGTATCAGTTTTCCTCTCTAGAGTAGTATGTGTAACTACAAAAACAGCATCCATTTAATGATATATAATTTCTACTCTTAGGACACATTTCTGTTTCTTATTGACCTTTTATCTTCTTTTCCCCCTACAACAATGAAGATTCCAAACAAGAAAGGCCATTTTTAAAATGTTTTCTTGAATCCATAAGAACAAACATCCTATACACATTATTTCAAGGAACAGTCACCACCACCCTGTGAGACAGATACACTTGTTTTCACCATTTTATAGAGAAGCAAAGTGAGGCACAAAGAGGTGCAATAGCTGGTGGCCCAGCAGGTGAGCAGCAGGGTTGAGCTTTTCACCCAAGTCCATAGGAGTTAGGAACTGGCATCTTCTGGGGTAGTCCACTGTGTTCTCCTTCAAAGCACCCCTCCTCTGAAATATGCATGCTACTTTTCCACCAGAGGCTTGCGCCATAGCCTAGAGATGCCAAAGTACCATGCGTACCATAGGTGTAAAAAATAATAAAAAAAAAAAAATAAAATAAGGAATTGTAAGCTGACAAGTCCCTTGCAATCAGTAAGGTCAACCAAAGGTTGCCTTGCCTAAAAAAAAAAAAAAAAAAAAAGAACAAAAAATAAAAAATAAAACTCAACAAAAAACATCTAAACTGCACACCAGCACATCTGAGCATGGGATCTGTGCATAAGAGCTACCATAGGTCAGAACTCTGGTGTTGGGCAGCCTCTGGAAGCTGAGCTGCCAGGGCTCTCTACAGAGGGAGGGAGAGGGGAAGAGGTGGGGCGAGTTCACTGATCAGCCTTGCCTGGGAAAGTGTGAGTACCACACAGCTGGTGGCAGGGCTCAGTCATCTGGGCAGAAAGCAGAGAAGCAGGCAGAAAAACAAAAGTTGATTTTACCGACCGTGGTTGCAGAACTGAGGCTAAGCTGCAGCCCCTAACCCCCAACCCAGAAGGCCCTCGTAATAGTAACCACACACCAAAGATTCAGAAATATATAACATAAAACAAGAAGAATTAGAGGGAAAACCCACAAAAGCCAACCAAAATAAAGAAAACAGAAACACAAGGACAAGGAAGCAATGGAAACACAGAGCTACCAGAAAGCAAAAGATAAAATGGCTATAAGAAGACCTCATATTTCAATAATCACCCTAAATGTAAATGGACTGAACTCACCAATCAAAAGTACAGAGTTGAAGAATGGGTCAAAAAATACAACCCAGCATATGCTGCCTCCAGGAGACACATTTCAGCTCCAAAGACAAATATAGACTCAAAGTGAAAGGGCAGAAAATGATATTGAAAACATATGGCATTCAAAGAAAATTGGGAGTAGCTGTACTAATATCAGATGAAACAGACTTCAAAATAAAAAAGGTAAAGAAAGATACTGAGGGACACTTCATAATCATAAAGGGAATCATGCACCAAGAAGACATAACATTTATTAATATGTATGCTCCCAACCAGGGAGCCCCGAAATATGTAAAACAATTACTATCAGAACTAAAGGGAGAAACAGATCAAAACATTATCATTGTAGGGGACTTAAATACCCGACTGTCGGAGATGGACAGATCATCCAAACAGAAAATCAATAAGGAAATAACATCCTTAAATGACACATTAGTCCAACTGGACGTAATTGACATTTACAGAGCCTTCCATCCCAAAACAGCTGCTTATACGTTCTTCTCTAGTGCACATAGAACATTCTCAAGAATCGACCACATACTGGGACACAGAGATAGCCTCAACAGATATAAGAGGGTTGAAATCATACCAATCATATTCTCTGATCATAATGCTTCGAAA
>NW_006443138.1:18503163-18506033 GCF_000325575.1 Pteropus alecto | reverse complement strand
TGAAGGAATCAACATAGTTAAAATGACCTTATTATCTAAAGCATTATACAGATTTAATGCAATCCCCATCAAAATCCCATCAGCATTTTTTAAAGAAATAGAACGAAAAATCATCAGATTTGTATTGAAGCACAAAAGATCCTGAATTGCCAAACTCATCCTGAGAAAAAGGAACGACGCTGGGGCATCCCTCTGCCTGACTTCAATTATACAAAGCGACAATAATCAAAACGGCATGGGATTGGCAACAAAACAGACACATGGACCAGTGGAACAGAATCGAGAGTCCAGACGTAAATCCATATTTATATGGGCATGTAATTTTTGACAAAGAAGCCAAAAATATACAGCGGAGAAAGGAAAGCTTCTTCAATAAACGGTTCTGGGAAAACTGGAAAGCTACCTGCAAAAAGTATGATAGACAACTAGATTGTTGTCTATCACCACACACCAAAATTAACTCAAAATGGATTAAGGACCTGAATATAAGACCTGAAACAATAAAATGCATAGAAGAAAACATAGGAACTAAACTCAAGGACCTTGGACTTAACGAGGATTTTATGAATTTGACCTGAAAGGTAAAGAGAATAAAAGCTAAAATAAATGAATGGAACTACATCAAACTAAAAAGCTTCTGCTCAGCAAAAGAAATTGTCAACAAGGTAAAGAAAGAACCATCTGAATGTGAAAATATATTTGCAAGCAACGCCTCCGATAAGGACCTAATATCCAAAATATACAAAGAACTCATACAACTCAATAACAGCAAAAAAACAAACGATCCAATCAAAAAATGGGCAGAGGACCTGAATAGACACTTCTCCGTAGAGGATGTACAAATGGCCAACAAATGTTCGAAAAGATGCTCAACATCGCTAGCTATTAGAGAAACGCAAATCAAAACCACAATGCGATACCACCTCATACCTGTTAGAATAGGTATAAACAACAGGACAAGTAATAAATTTGGAGAGGATGTGGAGAAAATGGAACCCTCATATACTGCTGGTGGAACTGCAAATTGGTTCAACCACTATGGAAAACAGTATGGAGGTTCCTCAAAACACTAAGAATTGATCTACAATATGATCCAGCAATCCCTTGATTAGGTGTATACCCCAAAGACTTGAAAACCCATATCCATAAAGATATTTGTCCACCGATGTTCATAACAGCATTATTCACAGTTTCCAGAACATGGAAGCAACTGAGGTGTCCTATGATAGATGATTGGCTAAAGAAGCTGTGGTACATAGATACAATGGAATACTACTCAGCCATAAGAAGAGATAAGATACTACCATTTGCCACAACCTGGATGGACCTCAAGATAATCAGGCTAAGCAAAATAAACCAGACAGAAAAAGTTGAAAATCACATGATATTACTTATATGTGGAATATAAACCTAAAAGCAACCAACGCGCGGGACAAACAAACAGAGACTCATGGACATGGACTATAGACTAGTGGTTACCAGAGCACTATAGACTAATGATTACTAGTGGGGTGGGGGAGTAGAAGGAAGGTAGACAAGGTAAAAGGGGTCAAATATAGGATTTAGGGGGAGGGTGAAGTAGGTAAAGGGGATCAAATATATGGTATCTGAAGGAAACTGGACTTTGGGTGGTAAACACACAATAGAATATACAGATGTCAAATGATAATTTACACCTGAAAATTATATAATTGTATTAACCAATGTTACCCCAATAAACTTAATTAAAATTAAAAAAAAAAGAAAAAAGGAAAAGTTGGAGATGAACTTTCATAATTTGCAGAAGAGATGATCATCTACTTAAAAAAACTAAAGAACCAATGACAATACTTTTAAAACTACTAAGATTTAATTTTCTAGATTTGAAATCTATACGATTTGCTTCACCAATAATAAGTAAAAGAAATCTAGTAAAAATGAGATACTCTTTATAATATCAAAATTTATATGAAGTATATTTCAAATAAAATAATTCAGGTTGAGCAAAACTCTACAGAGAAAACTTAAATCTTTTTTAAAATGAGCATAGAAGATAACATAAAAAAATACATACTCTTTTCTAGAATAATATTATAATTGTAATAATTCTTCATGATTTAATTCTTCCATCTAATACAGTTTCAATAAAATTCCAGATTAATATTTGAAGAATAAAATTAGCTTGCTTCAAAATTTATATGCAAGAAAAAATGGATACCTAGGTCAAACATACAACAGAAAAAAAGATAATTAAGGAAATAATCCCTTCTATATACCAAAAATCCAAAACCAAATTAAGAACAGATAGTTATAGCATGATCAGAAGAAATAACACTTTAAAGAACAGAAAACTTAGAAACCAATTTGTGTATATATAGACATTAAATAAGTGATAAATTTACCACCACATATCAATAGCAAATATAGGAATATTTAGTAGAAATGTTGGGAAAAATGACTTGCCTTATGGCGAAAAATTAAAGAAGATCTCTAACCAACTCTGTATATAAAGGTGAAAGTCAGAAGGAATAAAATACTAATAATGAAGAGAAAGATATAAAGTTAATGGAATAAAATAAAAGAGAATATCTTAGTGTTAAGAATACAAACCATATGGGAAAAAAAATTTGTATACATCAAAAGTAAGACTTTCTGGTCAACAGAGGACTCTATAGACAAAGGTAGCAGACAAATAACAGTTGAGAGAATATATATGTAATGTTTAAAATTAACAAAGTTTTTAGCTATACAGAAGCTTACAAATTTACAATTAAAAAAAAGAAATTCCAGTGAAAAAATGGGCAAGGATATGTTCAGGCAATTTACATAAAAGGAAACCCAAGGGCCATCGTATGCGAAAATGTTCGAACTCATTAGAAGAAGCAAGAGAG
>NW_006443138.1:18458865-18503026 GCF_000325575.1 Pteropus alecto | reverse complement strand
AACTTATACATGCAAATTATATATGTATATAAATATATATATAAACTTATACATGCAAAGAGGACTTTAGCAGGACATTCATCTCAGCATTGATTGGGGATTTGGAGAGTTGGAGGCAAGATAAGTGTGACTTAGAAGTTGATAGGCAAAAGTGGTGGATGCACACACTAGAATACTATGCAGCATATACAGCAGTTAGAAATAATGAATTAAATCAATATCTCAATATTACTGGATTCAGTAATTCATTTTATAAGAAATGTTAACACTTAGAAAAACTATCTACACTAACAATTTTTAAAAGTACACATTATTTTTTAATTTTAAAATAATGGAGAAATAACTGAAAAGTAATTATGATCAAATAATATGTATTTCAATACGTAAATACTTGTACATGACTACAAGAAAAGACATAACGAAGTAGTCAGAAGCTTGCAACTACTGTAAATGTGACAGATACAAATATTGATAACAGTGTTGTATTGGCAACTCAAATATAGCAAAATAACTATAATAATAATAAATATAAGCAATAAATATAGCACTGACAAGAAAGATAATTTTACAAAATGGTGAGCAAATCATGGTAAATTCTAAGCAATGCAAAATATAGTCTTTGATATATTTAGACAAAAACATTTATTTTCTGAGTTCAGATAATTCAAAACAAGGGATATTCAAAATAGGACCAAGTCTTCGTGGATTGTCTCTATATTATATGGCATCTGTTATTCCTGGACCCTGCCCATTAAAAGCCAGTATGGTCTTCTAAATCATTATGAAAATATTCTCACAGGTTTTCAAAGTAGTTCCTAGAAGTCGAAGCAGCCCCACTGAGAATCATGAATGGAACATTAAAACCAAATGTCAAATCAGAAAAATTAAGAAATAGAATAGGTGTAAAAGAATAATATTTATGTAAACTGCAAATAGATGCTCATACATAACAAAAAAACACACAATCGCATGGGTGGAAATGAGATTGGGGATAAAGAATGAAATGACAGTATAAATATATATATGTTTTATTGTTAAAATGTACAGCTGAAATTTATTGGATTTCATTAACCAATGTCACCATAAAAAAACAAATTAATTAATTAATTAAAGAATGAAATTAATCAATAAATTAAAGAAGAGACATTAACAAATTTGCCAAATGAGCACATACAGTGCTTTATAAAAATTAGTTCATAATAGCTGCAATATGGTCATTGTAGAGAGTATAAAATTAGCAATATTTCCATTTATTCAACCTGAAGTAAAATGAAAAATAGAATGCTAAAATATAGAAGTGTAATATATAAAATACTCACTGTTACAGACTGAATTGTACCCTTCTCTTAAAATGTTTACATTGAAGCCCTAATCTGAGATGTGATTATGCTTGGAGATAGGCCCTTTAAAGAATTAAGGTGAAATGAGGTTATAAGTGTGGGGCCCAAATCCAATGTCAGTGAAATGAGGTTATAAGTGTGGGACCCAAATCCAGTAACAAAATACAGTAAATTGGGTGGATTACAAAGAGCAGAAATTTATTTCCAACAGTTCTGGAGGCTGGGAAGTCTAAGATCAAGGTGCCAGCAGATTTAGTATCTAATATATATATTTTTAAATTGTTTATTTGGGTAACATTGGTTAATACAATCATATAATTTTCAGGTGTATATTATCATTTGACATCTGTATATTCTATTGTGTGTCAGTGTCTAATAAAAGCATGCTTTCTGGTTCATAGATAGTGCCTTTTGCTGTGTCCTCACATGGTGGAAGGGACAAGGGAGCTTTCTGGGATCTCTTTTATGAGGATTCCACCTTCCTAATTTTGTCATTAACCCCAAATCCCACTTCCTTATACTATTATTTCAGGGGTTAGGACTTCAATATATGAATTTCAGTGGAGACATGAACATTCAGCCCTTAACATCCAAGATCGCTGGTAACCTTATAAAAAGAGAGATACCAGGGAAGCACGCACACAGAAGCAAGTCCACATGAGGATGCAGTGAGGTGGCCATCTGCAAGCCAAGCAGATAGACTTCAGAACTTCCAGCCTCTAGAACTGAGAGAAAATAAATTTCTGTTTTTTAAGTCACTCAAACTTAGTTTGCAGCCCTAGCAAATTCATACAGTCATTATTAATCTGTGATGTTTTACAGGGAGGAGGAAGCCCATTGACTCTATGGCATGAGCTATTTCTTCCTGAGGACCCAGGAGACAAAGTATTGCATTTGGAAGCAGCTGCCCAGGTGCTGGTTTTGCACATAGTGGAGTCAGAGCACTTAAACTGACTGCCAGGGGCTGTCAGACACTAAATATTTTTTTGAATCGAAATTTGGTCAATAAATTAAAATAAAAATCTACTATACAATTATTTGTAATATCTAAGCCCCAAAGAAACATGACACCTTTTTCAAAACAGGTAATAGACTTTGAAATGGTTAACCTTTTGTCAGACATTAGAACTTCAAGGTCTGGATTAATGTTAGAAATTTTATTATTCAAAAGCATGTTTTACAAAAGTCACATGCATTTTCGTCAACAGAAAAAAAATCTCTGTAAGTTAACTATTATATTTTTCATAGATTCTTCTGCATCTTTTTCATCTGTATTTTATTTTTTCTTAAATTTCTTTTTGTATGTTGCTCTCAGTAGGGGAAAGAGAGCAAGATGTTATAAGCAACACATTCTTTATGGGTCCTTATTACTACTGAAAAGACATTGAGAATTATTTTCAACTGTCTTTTCATTAAGCTCAGATTAATATCTTGGGGTCTCTGCCCAGAGCCCTTCCTGGGCTGAACTCCCAAACTGAGTTTCATTTAGATTTACTATTGCTTTACAATGAAAACTCAGTATCTGACATTAAAAGATGTGTGAAAGAATAAACTCCCAAATAGTTTTTCTCAGAACAATGATTACTTATGCTGTGCATGATCTCACAGTTTTTAAAATAAGTAAAGGAGGTTGGAAAACAGCTACAGATGGTCAGCAACTTTACAACGTGTGGATGTAAGTTGATTGGGCTTTCACATACTATGGTAGAGACCGACATTTGCACCTGCAATTCTTCTCCTCCACTTCTTCTGTATAAGACTTAGCTGGACTAGTGTCCACTCACCTAAGACTAAATGTTCTCACCTCTCTTGAAGCTAAAGTGGCAGTATAACTAATTCTTGGTCAATGAGCATAAATAGAAGTGATGTTTTTGAGGCCATCCCATAAAAATGAAGATTTATGTCCTCCCTACTCCTTTTTCCCCTTTACAAGAGTAAAAGTGAAGATATTTTCCCTTATAAGCTTCATTCTCATCATCATTATTCTCTTTATAATTTCATTCTCTTCATAATAAACTATTAAATGCATTAAAACCGACATGGAAAATTACATGGCACAGCAACTTATTTACATGATATGTGTCTAACATTGGTCCTTATGTTTACATATGCTTTTTTTTTCTTTCTGATTGAAGATATATAACCGGAGTTTCTTAATAGAGTGAGTAAATTGAGCCTGTTTATATGTGCTCTATAAAATCTTCCCTCTCACAGTTTTATTACTAAGTTTTCCAAATTTTTAAAAAAATTATATTTAAAAAAATCTTATGGTTTTGTATTAGGCATGATTATATAATGTTTTCCCACACATGTGATCTCATAATTCTATTCATATTAAGCTATTCTAGGACTTCCAGAAAAGGTATTTCCTCTGAAAATGCATTTCTTTAGCTTTCTTTAAATGAGCATGCTAATAGTTAATAGAATCCTCAATCTTGTTTTTAATTGTGATAGTAACAGAGGAAGGTGTTTGTGATTCCAGAACTACTTTTTATATCACAGCAGAATAAGGTGTAGCCTTAAAATTATAAAATGATGGAGACAAAGGAACAAAATGATCACACCTCTTCTAAATATACATAATTTAAATTTGGCTTTATAATAACCTCTGGAAAACACTCCTTTATGTTACTATAGTTTCTCCCATGATTATCTCTGTTTGTTTTCTTTGCTCCTTACTTTTCTTCCCCTAATAATCTGCAATTGTGATTGCAATGCCCGCTGAACACTTCAGTTATCTGGACCAATACTCCTGTGTTTCATTTTGCTTAAATCCTTCTACACACTGTTGCAGGACAACAAAGTCACATAAGAACTGTCACATGCTTTTCTGTTGCTAAGGGCAACACTACAGATGGCAAGAACTGGCTATTGTACGTCACATATTATACACACAAACACATGATGGTTTGAAACGGCTTAAACCATTCAAGGGCAGTTTGCCTCTAAGTGTTAGGATTTTATGTGACATGTGATTATGCAACCTTTAAAATACTGTCCTGAATCCAGTTAAATAAAATAATTTCCTTTCTTCTTATTATGAAATCAATTAATTGCCTTTACGACTAGGCTAAATTTCATTTCAAAGACATTAAGAAATATATCAAATATATAAAGTCCAAGGTCGCATGTAAGAAAATGTGGTCAAGTTTATATTACATTTGAATTTCTAATTTCTGTATCTCTGCATAGTCCATTGTGCATGCTGTCTTTCTCTTGATTTTACTTCAAGTAAATGTGTTTCAAATCTGTGGATTTCACATATCTTTTAAAAATATTTACTATTTAAGGTCTATAAATAGATATATAAAAATGTAATATGGATAGGTAGATGAAATTTATAAGTATACAAAATGATGTAAAATCTTTTTTCAGTGTTAAAGAATTATCTTATGGATCTGTGATTTCCAGTGCTTGGCTTTGTTTGGATTTTCTTCTTTCTCAACAGCTGTCAGTCATTTTGGTGAATAAAACTGAACAAGTTACCTTGAAAAAATTCTGAATGTGATTTTCGTGCAATGAAAGTTGAGTCTCAAGTCTCTATGATCAAAGAGAATTGAAAAGCTGAAGTAATTATCAACAAATTAAAGTGAGAGTGATGGAGCACATTACTTAATCTAACTCGCTGAGATATTATCTTATTTTTCACATTGCTATTGCAGATATGAATTAATAATGCTATTAAAATGGAATTATCTGAAACCTCTAAATATTTGGGGGCGCAAAATGATTTTGGCTTTTGGGTGCCGTTCATCTCTATCTATATTATCTCTGTGTTCTCCATGCTTTCATGAAGTCAAAAGAAGATGGATTTAACTCAGAAATTAGGATTTGAATTCCTTCTATTCCACTGATAGCAATATGACATTGGACCTCACTTAACTTCTCTGAGTCTCAGTTTCTCGTATGTAAAATAAGAAGAACAATAATACATGATTTTGAAACACATATAAACATATTTTTAAATTATACATTTTCACATAAATATGTGCTATTGTTAGGTACTGGTTTACTGCTTTTGAATTTACTAACATGGTGCCCATTCAGAAAAAAATGGGATCAGATCAAAATGAAAAAATAAAAACAAATAAACAAGAAACCAGAAGTTAACAACAATATTATCTAGTTTTGAAATAAAAATATTGCCTAATAGTATAATTTGAAATATTATCTAACAAATAAATGTGCACATTTATTTTATTTGATTCTTTATATAATTGAAGGATCTATCTCAAAATATAACTAAAAAAGGCATTTAAAATAAGGATGGAATACATTTCTCAATTATCTATGGAGAATAATCATCATTCAGAATTCTCTTAAAAGATACCTTTTTATTTTACCTTACATACCCATGTATTGTTTTCCATGAGTTTTTTACTAAAATTAAGAAAATTGAACTATTTAATGACATTCATCTTACTAATCATTATGTGCTTGTTTTAGGCCATTAAATTACAAGTAATGGAAACAAAATATATATTTAAATATTTAACTTAGTTATGCAGATAGGGAATCATATTTCTGAGAGATATGATTCCCAGGAAATTATCCAGCCCTATCACATGCTATAAATATTATCAATTACATATTATAAATAAGGTAGTCTGCACAAGACTGTGAAATAACTTGGTTCAAGGTAAAACATGGAAGAAATAGAATTATAATTTATATTTTTATAATTTGCATAACATGTCAATGAATCATTGATTTATTTTATAGGATTTTTTTTCCTTAAAAATAATTTAAGTGATTCTAACTTGTTTCTCTTATTTAGCCCCTTTGTTATTTTAACTAATTTATCTATAATGTCATTGAATTTCACTATGTTTTCCTTAAGAAATGCTCTTGCTTTCTCTAAAAGAAGATGAAACACAGATTTTAGTTGAGAATCTGAGTTTAGACCCTTGGCCCCTGTGCAGCCACTAAACTCAGTGTAAGCTGTGGAAGTTCAAAGATCTTACCACACTGTCTTTGATAATTACTCTCTAGAGATTCTTGCTTCTGCCAGTGACCCTGTGAACTTTTGCCTTTCCTGTTCTATCTCAGACTAACTAGACATGAATTTTAGCCCCTTCAATAGTTTGCATAAGCAGTCCACTTGGGCTACGTATTTTATGGACCTCACTGCACTCAACTCGAGATTTGGGAGGAGTTGTTGTGGGGGCAGGTGGCAGCCTTTCATGCCACCCCACTTCATGCACATACACTTTCTTCCCTCTGGACTCCTAGCCTGGCCCCTATTTCTTATTCCTAAAGTTCTCTCCCTCCCAGAGTGCTTAATTCTTCTTCAGTCCTAAAAAACAAGTCGGTTCCCTTTGGCTCCTAAACTCAAATTTTTATTCTGAAACCCATCAAGGAATTCAGAGACTGGGGCCAGGGGTTCATATGACTACACTGTTTCAAAAGTATTTTCACTGCATCCATACATTAAAACAAACAAACATAAAAATAAGTAAACACAAAAACAAATAAACAAAAAACTTGCTCATGAGATATGGATGGCAGGGAGAAAAGAGCCAGTTTCAGTCTGAGACACAACAGAACCTAGAAAAAAGCATGCACCCAGAGATACTGAATAATTTGGCAATGGTTAACTGATACTGATTTTAGGCTTCCCTGAGGGTCTGAGGAGAGGAGATTGGCCTCTGGCATTTCTGCCCTAGATAAACAGAATGCTCTGGGCTTCACCACGCTGAGATTTCTCTCAATAATTGTACCTCCACTCTAATCCCCAAACCCCCTTCTTTCTCCAATCTGGGTTGTGGAAGATTGGCCATCAACAGTTGTTGGCTGCTGCCCATACTTAATTATGGCAATGGGAACATATCAGATCTGGTCTGTGTCCTTGCTGGGTTAAGTTGCCACTGAATAATTAGACTTAACTATATTTTTGTTTTTAAATTTGATTTGGGTTTTCCTTGAACTTATCACCCACTCCTCAATGTCTCTTTACCTGATTGAACTGATCCTTAAAAGAATAAATTGATGGGACAACAACAAAAACAAAAATGGCTAATAATATACCAGATAAAATGGCAATTTTTAAAAATAAATTTAACTTCTTGTTGAATTGTACTCAAATAAAATTTTCTGCATTAATGGATTTCCTTATGTTGATTAAGATAAAAATAAACATAAAGCAATTGAAAAACTAATAGCATCATCAGTATTAATAATGTGATTATTAGTCAACCTCCAGTAGTGATGATTTTATCCCCTCTCTTCTGTTTTCCCTCAGGATCAAATTTTGTTTTGACCAACTGTCCCTCAATGTGTTTTCAAAAGGTCAGTGCTGTGACTATTCAACTACACATTTATCTCGACTGGTATATTTTAATGTTGCAGAACTATCTTCTGCTATCAAGATTATAAAGAAATATACAACAGGGTGTTTGGCTTGAAAAAATAAAATATGCTGAGGAAAATAAAATTTAATTGTAGGAATAAATTAGAAACCAACAAGTAAATACTGTATCCATAAGATAAATCAAGCTTTAATTTGTATTTTTTCAGGCCACAAAATGTTTATTGAGTCTCTTGCTTTTTTGCAAGGCCTTCTGAGTAATACTTAAGATACAATGCTGAAAATTACAGACATAGTTTTTGCCCTTGTGAAAGGCAACACATATTAAACAATAACTGCAAGAATAGAGTTGTGATTAAAATTATCAAATATCCTTCAGAGAAAAAGTATCATATGATGTAAGCCTCAGCAATAAAAAAAAAAAGCATTACCTAGTCTGGAGAGTTGAGAAATGTGTTGTGAAGAAGTAACATTTAAGTTGGTAATTGTAAGAGGAGTAGGTTGTGGGTGCAGAGAAGCAATACAGAGGAAAAAGCATTAAAGAAAGCCCCGGTTAAGTTTAGGGCATTTGAGGATGATAGTGAGCAGAGTTGAGGGTGAGGAAGTAGTGAGAGATGATGATGAAGAATATCTAGATCCTGCGGGATACTGTAGTCCATATAAAAAAAATTTGTATTTTATCCTAAGTGCAGTAAAAATCTATTGACAGAATTTTAATCAAGAGAGAATGAATTATATTTTAGGTAGCGGAGGAAGTTTTTCACAGTCTAGGTAGCACAAGAATAAGAAATGGTCTGGGATAGGGGCGGTGTTCATAGAGATAGGTAAGGGAATTTAATTGTATTTATAAAGTAGAACTGAAAGTAGTTGGTTATGGTTGAATATTTTAAGTAAAAGAGAAGAAATTATCAGCAAAGTCTCTCAGATTTCTTTCAGGAGCAATAGGTAGAATAATGGAAGAATAAACTAGAAATTCCACCAGGAAAGATTCATGTGAGCTGGAGTATCCAGGTCAGGTTTATGCAGGGTATGAATCAGGAAGAAAAATAGGTTTTAGATGGAGAAGAGAGGGAGGAGTTGTTAAGGAAGGATATTTTTACATGTATTTGGTAAAAGTGGAGACATTATTGGTGTTTGGGATGGTGATACTTATTGATACTGTGGGCAGAGAAATTAAAATTCTTGAATGTTAATATCTTGATTCTATAGAAGAAAGAAGAACCATTTACAGTTTGGACAAACAAATGATGTATTGGCTATATTCCTCTTGAAATGAAACACAGGATATGTCAGAATTGAGAATAGCTGGAGACAAGCATACTGATTGTAAAACTATGGTAAAATAAATAAGCAAAAGACAAAGCCTTCAATATGAAAATAGACTAAAGACATGAATTGGTAATTTCCAAAACAAAAAAACTATAAATTCCTGGTAAACTATGAAAAAATGACTATCAAGAATTAAATGGAGCTGAGAATGAAACAAGTTACTGTTTTAAGCTCTAATAATAAAAATTTTTTAAATGATGTTCTCTTTTTTTGAAGGGTGACAAAACATATTCATACACTGCTGGAAGTAGGTTTGGAAAGAAATTTGGTAAGATAGTTTTTAAAGTTTTGAAAATTCATAATATTTAACTATTTCTACCTGTTGGCATTTATCTCTAGGAAATAATCAGAGATTCATGCAATCATGTTCATACATATATTTCCATATCAGCATTATTTATAATAAAAAGAAACTAGAAATGAAATAAATATGCAATTGTGAGAATTAAATACATAAATTTTGGTGTATTTGTGAGAAAGTAATATACATAATTAAAAATTATGTTTTCAAAGGAATATGAGAAGGAACTAGAAGCCTATACAACAAAATATGAATAGTTTTTAACTAGCTCATCATAGAAGCAGCAAATTGTTTTTAAAATTCTGTAGGTGTTGAAATTTTCTATTTTCTCATTTTTTTTAATAAGTGGGAAAAAGGCAACAACAAATTTTATTTTTAAAATGTATTGCAATAGTTTAGTACAATATCATTGAACTAGGCTGACAATAATGAGACTAGAGAAAGAAAGAGGTATGAGAAAATTTTTTGAAGGAAAAACTAATAAAATTCAGCAACTGTTACACTAGATTAAGAGAAGAATGAATCAGATCTAGCATCTGGATGATGAGAAAATAGTAGAGCTATGATTAAAACAGGAAAGCTATATGACTCTGGGAAGAAAGTGAAAAATTCAGTATTGGAAATGTTTAAAGAAAAATATTCAGACTATAGCTTAGGGAAAAGGTCAAGTGGATAAATTCACAGAAGAAAAGAACATAGAGAAAGAGTAGAAGACCAGACTGAATCTAAGGTCCTACTGGTCTAAAGTTTGCTTTTAGCAATAATAAAGATAATAGGATTTGTATTTAAAGTCAGTAACTATAAGACTAATGTCCTTTGACAGCTGCATATATGCTCACTGGAAGAGATTATAAATCAACTTGTTTAAAGATATTTACCTTAGTTATGTCTGGGCACTGCGGCTTTAGTGAGTACACATGCCAGATGTAATTTACATTATGTAGGTATTAAAGACAAATCTTGTGATGTTGCTGGCTTATGTTTTAGAAAAATAGAGAACTTTCTTTTGATTTAAAAAAGTTTTCTACATTGTGCTTCTTAATGGTTACTTATTCAACTGCTTTGATTTTGATTAACTTATTTCAGAAACTAATATCTTATGACTGTACTTTACATCAAAGATATGAAGAATATTAATTGGAGATAATTTACCAGCTACTAGTTCAATGCAGGAATGATCATAAAACCTATTTCTAGAACTTGTTTTCATAGTGATTGATTATACTTTATTGAAATAATTTCTGATCATCTATATGTAAAATATCCAAGCAGTGTTGTGGTTTTAAAGGAAAATCATTTTTTTTAAATTATTTTCAATATAGGCAGCATATTATTCATTAGCAGAGTAATTATAAAAGAAAGAGCTTTTCTCCTCCACTTGAATATAAGGGCTGGAACAGTCTATTGTTCCTGTTTTTACTGAAGATTGATAACGAGTTGCTCAATAAATAATTATTGAGAGTGTTGAATCCTGTCCACGAGACCACCAAAGAACCAATAAATAATTATTGAGTAAATGAATGTATCTTTTATCATCTTTATTATTTCAATAAGAGGTACATAAAAAAGCTATGAGATTTTCATATTATTTAAATTTTATGATACGCAAGGCATGAGGCATGATAATAAAAGATCATATCCCCACCTCAAACTTGACTTTTATCCTAAAACTTTATTTTTTAATTTATCAAGCTTAAAAGAAAGAAAGAATTTTATAATGAATAAACATCTAGAGTCTGTGATTAACTTTTTATTATATTTTCTTGTTGCATAATTATCCATCCTACTATTCATTTATTATTTTATTTCTTAATGTGTTTTTACAAATAACTTGCATATATCAGTACATTTGAACAATGTTTAAGCATGTATAGCATTACCTAGAGCTCGTACAGGATAACTGTTTCTCTTGAGATAAAATTTATATACAATGAAATGCAAAAACCTAAAGTTGTACTGTTCAATAAGTTTAGGAACCATTCATAGTACATACATTTGTGCAACACCAAATGCCTATCAAAATAGAGATTATTGCAACCCCAGAAATTTCCTTTATGCTCTTTCTCAGTCAATTCTTGTTCCTACCAGAAATAGCATTAATTTTTTTATGAATTTCTTTTCCTATTCTAGAATTTCATGTAGATCATACAGTATGTACTCTTTTGTATAAGATTCCTCTCACTCAATACTATGTGTTTAAGATTCCTCCATAATGTTGCATTCCTTTTTGTCACTGAGTAGTATTCCATTGCATGAATAAGCCACGGTTTATTTATTTGTTCTCCTAATGGTGGGCATGTAGGCTGTTTCTAGTGTTGAACTATTACAACTAAGCTGTTATGAACATTCTTGTATTTTTTTCTGTTCAAACATGTTTTTATTTCTCTTGAATAAATTCTGGACCACAGGATAGGTGTATGCTTGATTTTAGATATCACCAGACCTTTTTTCAAAGTGGTTGTATCATTTTCCGTTCTCACCAATGATCTATGAGAGCTCAGTTTGGCCTACATTCTCACCCACATTTCATGTTGTCAGTCTTTTTTAATGTTAAGCATTCTGATAGATGAAAGATTTTTTAAATGACATTTGTATTTTTAGGTTCTTTTATAGGTAACAGAAAAACTGTTTCATTCTGGTCAAAAAGAAGTCCAAAACACATGTAGTCTTATAAACAAATGATTACTTTTTCTCTCCCTTTATGCCCCCATCTGCAGATTACCACAGAGAGTATTAGAGATTCTTGCTTTAAGAATCACAAAGGAGCATGGGACAAGGAGCTCTAGGTAAAACTGCCCTTCTTCAGTTTCCAGACTCCATCAGGAGTCAAGAGAGCCCAGAAGATCTGCATGCTCTATTTAAGACAATCCCTTATTGACCTCAACATCATCACTGTCCAGCAAAAGAGGGGTACCCAAGAACTGTGCATACTCCTGGTAAAAGCTTCCTTCTTCCTTTTCCTGAACACTATCCACAGCCTCCATTTTCTGCCTGGTGATGATTAGAACTCACTTTGTTATGCCATAAACGTAGGATTACTTCTGTCACAAGTTGATGTGGAAATGCATGCCATTCCTTCTCTCCTGAGCTCAAGTTCTCATATGGCAGTGGGGCAACTCTAAGACATAACACGTATTTTGTTTGTTTGTTGTTTGGATCCTGCCTCCATGATGGCAGATATAATTTCTCAGTTGTTTATTTATTGCCATATCTTCAGTGCCTAGAATACATGACTCATGGTATATGCTTAATAAGTATTTGTTGAATGAACACATTTCCTTTAACAATGAAATTTCATGTCTTGGGATGGGAAAAACTTTGAATCTTACATATAAATGAGAAAAACCAAACAAACAAGTTATCAAGGGACCTACCTTAGAACACACAAGTTACTCAGTAGCTGTATGGAAACTTTGTCTAAGTCTCCTGGCTAATTAAATCGTAATTTCAAAGAGTTTCCTTAGACATTTATTCTCCTGCCATAGAGCTCACCTCTTTAACATGTTTGTAGGGATAATGAGAATATTATTAGGATAATAAAATAGATTCTTCTTGCTTTTACTTCTGGGTAATTCTTTTCAGTGTCCCATGCTATTAACGTGTTTAATCATCACAATAAACTTAAAAAGTAGGCATTATTAATACCAGTCAGGTTCTTATAGAAGAGAAAACTGAAACTAGAAATTTTAAGTAAGTTGGAATTTGAAGCTAGAAAATATAGCTCCAGAATCTGTGCTTTTAACTATTATATTATTCTGCTACTCAAATACCAAAGTAAGACAAACTATGTTGAAGAATTTTAAAATAGATATAACCAAAACCCAGTTATAACAACCTTGAACCCCCTTACTCACCTGGGCACACAAACACAAAGGGATTGAGGGACTAGATCCTGACTAGAACCTTCCCCAGAAGGTGGGGTAAGGTGTTGCCTCTTTAAGACAGAGAGAGATTGAGAGAGTTCTATGGTTTGCTGAGAAAACTTGATCTATGACCCCTAAGATTAGGAAAGCATAGAGGATTTGTTACAGACTCTCAGGGGTGAGTCTAAATGGCAGAGATAGGCAGGACGGCTGATCCAAAGGCGGGAGTAAAAGGATTTGTCACCTAGTTAGGATCAACTTTCCCTCTTACTATTTATAGGAGCAAAGGATGTGTGTTTCTTAAGAGACATATGTTGCCGCATGTAAAAGAAAGCTAATATGCAGATAATCTTAGACTTTAGCCAGTAGGATAGATTTAGAGCAGCAAAAGAACCTCAGCATTAAGTGGTAGATGTTACTATATTCTTAGTGGTTGCAAGATTAAGCAAGTAGCCACAAGAGAGAAGCATTTACTAAGACTGAGGGAACTGCATATGAACAAGGGATCCTTTGAAGAATGCACAAACACAACTAAAAAGGAAGTTGGTTGACAACTTTAAATACCTGGTATGCACAGTAAGAATGAAGACAGGATACAAGAATACCAGCCAAGTAAGACCTAGATTTTTCCCCTTACACTCCTGCCTCCCTTTGTTCCAACTCTGAGCAATCAAAGTTGTAATTAAAAAGAGATTTGAAAGCCTAAGGCAAAAGGAGATTGGCTGTAACCTGAAATGAAATTGACAGTTTTGACTAGTACATAGGACCAAAATGTTCTAAATATTGAACTGATGCTCTTTTGTGATTTAAAGAGGACAAAGGAATTTTAATAACCTAAGAATAAGGTGTAAAATCATGGAACTACCCACATTTTCACTTAGAATCAAGAAATAACTCTGGCACAGATGCAAAAACAAATATGCTTTCTGATTACATTTCATGACACCCACTTATTCAATGTGCTACTTAGTTACAGGAAGAACCTCTAATATCCAGGGTTTACTGAGATCATGATTCAGTTCTTTGTCCTGATCCTATAGTGGAGCTTTTTCTTGGCACTAAGGTTTCAGAGAAGATTGAAAGATTTTTTTTTCTTTTTCTACCTTTCTACAGTAAAAATAAAAACTTGCTATTTTCTTCTTTTCTTCTGATTCAAAGAGAGCATTATGCTCAAGCATTTGTGGACTGACACCATATTTCTTAAGTAATTTTTGAATTATGTATTCTTGGTGATTAGGATTTTTCGAAAAAGTAAAGCAGTTATCAGCCTGTGCTCAAGGATTTTTTTCCTCTATGAATATTTGCTGTCTTTGGAAAATTGAGATAAAATTTAATATTAATAATGAGATATTAGATAATAAATATGATTTGCTTCAAAATATTTTAAATAGGACAATTTTGTCAACTAAATCTCAGCAGAAGATTGTTCTGATTTTGTTAAATTCATCTCTGTATGTGTGAAGTAAGAGTTGAGAAAATTCAAACTATAGTCAATATGTCCAAGTTGGTTCAGAAAGTAAACCTATGAAAGATAGGTAGATGATAGATAGATGGATGAGAGATAGATAGATAGATAGATAGATAGATAGATAGATAGATAGATAGATAGATGATAGATAGATACAAAGATAAATGGATAAGAAACAGATACAGAGATTTTCAGTTTCTGATGACAGGCCTTGATAAAGAAAAATCATTTAGACTAAGTTTGATATGATTAACAAGAACTGCTAGGAGATAGGAAAGAGATCTTAAAATTTATAACCTCCCATCACAAATTAAGGCTGCTTTCTATATTCTTCCATCTACCTATGATGGATTATAGCTTAATCTCTACTCTATTTCTCTAACTCTCCCTAGGATGGAAAATATCATGACCTGGGTCAGCATTCTTTTCACATCACATCTCTGTCAGGCATGCCAATTCAGAGAGAAAGAATGCCTGTACCCAGAAGAAACTTCCACTGTGGAGTCAAACAAGATTAGCAAGTACTTGTGTTTGCATGTGGGTGATAATAGGATTCCTAGCTTTTCTTCTTTATCTTCTCCGCACAACCAATGAATGTTATTCTCCATTTTTTAAAAATAAAAATACATAGATAATACTGGGTAGTATTAGTTTTACCACATAAGTAGGTCATGGAGAGTTGAAATAGCCTGTTTAAAAATTACAGAAATACTTTTAGAAAACATTCAACACTATCCACAAAGATTACAATCATAAATACTCTGGATGTATCAATATTTACCTAGAAGAACAGTGAATGTGGTAGCTAGTCTGCAAAGATAGCACAAAATAATTCTACTCATCTCTCCTACCCTCAGCTCCTCCCATGAAGAGATGGAGGTTGTGTACCTCTCGTTCAACCTGGGCTGCGCTTGTCACTGTTCTGATCAAGAGAATGACAAGGAAGGGATGTTCTATGACTTGTGAATTCCAGAATTTAAAACACTTGTCTTGTGACTTTCCCTTCCTCCTCTTAAAGCTCTAATGCCAGCAATAAAGAAGTTTAGGCAGATCTGCTGGAGGGAGGGAGGCTAAATAGAGGAACAATAGAAAGCCAGACATTTGACTGTAACTGTGTGAAAACTTCAAGCAAGACCAGTAGAGAAAGCACACATCGGAGCCTCACTAATCCACAGAATCTGAGCTATAACAAAATGATTGTTGTTTTAAGCCACTATTTTGACTGGTTTATTACACAAAAATAAGTAACTGAAACAAATAAGGATCACCTAAATCTTGTTTTCTCTCAAATGTATTTAATTTAAAGTTTGCTTTCAGTCAATCAAATAAACAAATCTACTTCTGGTGAGGCCTTACGTATTAATTACTTTTTAAATTGGATCCTGACTTTTTATCTCACATGTAACATGGCATCTCTCTAAAGCATATCATATTAAAAATCTTATTCTCTCTACATTATGACAAAATAGACTATAATACCCCCTTTTTTCTTAGGGGCAAATGACTAAATTAAGTAACTAAACATTCACTCCAGTTACTCATGTTACTGTCAAACAGGGGCATGTTTTTCTATCATCAGAAAAAATAATCTGGAATTATCTGGATTTGCAATTATTCAGATTTTGCAGATTAAAATTTCTTATATAAAATGTCACTGCTCTGAGTATTTCAAGCTATGTTGCAGAAGATGAAAGTGGAGATGAGTGAAGAGGAGAGGCAGCTTTCAACATATTTTTTTGAAAACTTAAGAGCTCTTTGTCTACAGAAGCAAAGCACAAATGTTTAAAAGACTTTCTTGGGACTCAGATCCGAAGAAAATCTAAACCTAGATCTGCCACTCATCAAATGAGTGATGTCAAGTAGCTTATTTAGCCTGTCTGAAAGTATTTCAATGATGGGATTCATTTATTCTATTTTCACTTATTTATTCATTCATTTACTATTGAACTTTTATTATATTTAAATTATTATTTAATTTATTAAAGTTACTAATGAAATAAACTCAACAACAAAAATAACAAATAAAATAATAGTTTTTCCTGTAGTTCTGAGATTCTTATTCTGTTTAAAAGTTCAGCAAATTTTAGCTATCACTTTTCAAGGGACCTTTAATTAGTATTTTGGAACAGTTACCAACTTAGTTAGTTAATCAAACTTAATAATTTTAACCAGCATTTATAATTGTAATATATTTTATTTGTCTCATAGACACTAAAATGATCTATTTTTATAAGCAAAATCTTCCAGACTATTAATTAATTCTTATGACTATAAAAACCCTAATAAATTTATTAATATACTGAAATCTAATTTCTCTTAATAGTAAAATGCCAATGAAAATTACCAATCTAAATCAAATACTTAAATACACCATAAAAATCATGTTGTACAGCCTGAATATATACATTTTTTGTCAATCATACCTCAATAAAGCTGAATAAAATTAACAAAATAAATCGATAAATTGGTAGTTACGAAATAGTCATGGGGATGTGAAATACAGAATAAAGAATATAGTCGATAACATCATAATAACTATGAATAGTGCCAGGTGAGTGCTAGACTAATCAAGGGGATCACTTCATAAATTATATAAATGTCTAGATACTATGCTGTACACTGAAACTAATATAAAATAATATTGAACGTCAACTCTAATTGAAAAATTAATATTAAAAAATGATGAAGCAGAGATTCTATTTAGAAGACTAAAAAGTCTAGTCTAGCTGGAAGATAATGAGGGCCTGAGCTAAGGTGATAGTAATATGAATGGAAAGGAACAAACAGATTTGAATAGCATTTCTCAAGCCACTAGTTCTAATAAAAGATGTAAGGGGAAAAATGCTTCTTGTTCATTTAATTTTGGAAATGTTAGGTTAACCCACAATAAGCAAATGCCTTCAATATAGGATTTCTAAGAGCTTACTGTCCTAATGTGAATTAAGAATCTCCTAGAGAGAGAGACAACAGCATTGTCCAAAGTGCTTTAAGCAGAGATTTTTTTAAACAACTATTAAAGTGAGTTTTTGTGGAAAAAACAGTTGTAAAACACCAAGTTAAAGACATGATAAATATGAAGGATTTTGTGACTGTGTATATCAATGTGAAAAAAAAAGGTAAAAATTAACTCAAAATTCGCAAGTCTAAGTGTAGGAAAGAGTTGATTAATTTTCATACCTCAATTATAGACTAAAAATCACAGTCATATATCCCATTAGTATCAATAACAAGAATCTAGTTGGTGTCCTAGCCAAAATTTCTTCTTATGATGCCATTTCAACCAGTAGGAAGGTCTCTCTCAAAATGTTTGGGAAAATACAGTTGTTTCCTAAGTAGGTAAGATTTAAAATTAAGAATAGAATGTGTGAGAGTTAAAATCTTAGTATTAATACTTGTTTATACATTGATATTTTATATACATGTATCATTTAAGAATATTTGGCCTATTAAAATAACAGTTCAGACTTATAATTATAATTTAAAATGTGTAATTGACTAGTGAACTTTTTTGTGTATCTACAAGGAGCCTGGCACTGTGCAATAGAAATACAAAAATGAATACATCATGATTGTTGGTATAATAGGGCTAATAACTTCTTACAGGGAACAGGAATGTGTGGAATAAGCTCTAGAATATAATTTAGGTCTAAAACTTTTTAATTTTTATTCCTTTTGATCTTCCAATACAAACAAAAATTCAAAATGGAAAGACAAGCAACATATTAATTTTATTTCTGTTATAGCCTTGAAACTATCAAGAGATAACAGTTTTTAAAAAGGCTGCTTGCTTTGCATAATAGCATCCCTGCATAGTTTTGTAATATTTGGTGAAATGCTCCATGTGCTACAATATAATTACTGTGTAAAACTATATTTCTCTTGAAAAACTCTTTTAACTTGTAGAACGGCCTCCACATAGGTATTAAAAAAAATGAATGGAAAATTGGAACATTTTAATGATATCAAAACTCCTCAGACTTCACTTTCATAAGCCAGAAAATCAGTTTTCATTATTTTTATGAAATCTGAAGGACAAATTGTTGGGGATGTATGAGGTGGGATGAGGCTTGGATAGAATTTGACCTCTTTTCAGTTTTACAGTGGAGTCTGCAGACTACTTGCTTCCAAATCCTCAAGGGGCTTTGTTTTTAAAAAAGCAAATTCAGGGGCCTATCTAGTCTTAGAGAATGAGAAATTTTGAAGCAGGTCTTGAAAATCTTCATTTTAACAAGATTTCCATGTTGTTCCTTACACATCTCAAAATGTGTAGGTCACATATTCTAACCCTGTTACTTTATTTTGCAGGTGAGAAAACTGAGACACCAAGAGGTTTAAGTGACTTGTTAAGTAATCTAATAAAGATCTTCCTAAAAAACAAAAAACAAAACAAAAAAAGGGAAAGGTATTTTTAACTAGATTCTAAAATATAAAGAAGGAAAAGAAAAAAGGTACAAGGAAGATAGAGAACATTTTTCACAGCCTACTTTTTCCACGTTTAGATCTATGATGAGTATATTCATTTGTTTTCATCCTCCTTGGAAAATTCCTCCAGCTATTCACTATTGACCCAGAATTTTAAATGCTGTTGACCTAAAGTCAGCTTCAAATCATATGACAAGTAAGACAAGTAAAGTCACAATAACTAATCTCTCAGCATGTTTCACCTTAGGCTGAAGATACAATCAAAACAGAGTAGAAGGGGGAAAACACTTTGACAAACAACTGAATATATTTAAAACCACCTGTCTCATGGATAGTCTGAAAGACAGATTATGCACATATTAAAACAATACTGACACTAGTAGTTTTAGTTCATAATTATCTATCTTAAAATAGATATTAGACTTTTTTAGAAATAATCACATAATTGAGAAAAATACTTTTGTCTTTAAAACATTAGTCTATAAAATCACCATCAACAACAAATAACACACTAGGTCTTATTTTAGTTTGTACTATCTTTATTTTTATTTAATAAGAAATGAACTTCACTACTAGGTACACAATGGGTGTTTAATGATTGTCTAAGCCATAAACCATGCATCAAGAAAATTTTAAGTAGTTTCTAAATTTGTATAAATGAAAAATATTTTTAATATTGCTAATATATTTACTCTTACATTTCTACTGTTAATTTATGAAAGGCTAGGAATATTTCGTAGCTACATATGTGTATGTTTTACTATCTATGATCTGTTCCTTTCTAGGAAAATAGAATTTTAAAAGTCTTGTCCTTTCAAAAACAATCTCCTGAGAATATGTCGCCAATTATTTGTGATATTTTCTTCAAGAGAAATGAAGAAAACAGAAATACGTTTTAAAATGAGCTTGGGGGTAACTTGTGACTTGGACAAAGAATGTAGGTGTTAGTAATATTCAGTCTGGATTAGAGTTTCATGCAACATTGCTGGCAGAAATTAATTTTTATTTGATGTTGAATTCTTGATGAAGTTTTAACTTGTCAAGAGTTGTAAGCTTATAAATATATCTATATGGTGAAATTTTATTCAATTAAGCCTCATAATGCTCTAGGTATTTTACTGTTCTAAACAAGAGATCTCTTGAACAAGTTGTTTCCTGTACCCACAGGCTAATCCTCAAAGTGTACATTCATAACTAAACATTGGTCTACAATTTTGGAATAAATCCTGTGGCATTTGCAAGTTTAACATGTATTACATCCTGTACAACACAGCTTTTCTGTTTACTTTTTTTTGAAGCATAATGGAATTAAGGGCTTTTTATGTCCTTTTTTTTAATTTAAAAATATGAAGAAATCTGACATTAAATAAGATTACCAATGGAAATAAACTCGAAGTGCAGTTGATGTATAGGTACTTTCAAATGGCCAATGTAATGATCTAGTATAATAAATATTATGCCTTCATGTAAATATTTTATATTTAAGGACAAATTTATTAGAAATTATTTATTTATATTTCTTGAAATAAAATATGTGTAACTGCAATTAAATAATAAAGCAATAGTTTAAATTTTTTTATACTACCTAGTTATTTAACTATGAGATTTAACAACGGGCTACTCAGGACATTGAGCCATAAACCATAACTTAATATGGAAGGGTATTTGTCACAAACATTGCAAAAAGAATAACTATGTTATAATCTTTATGGGAATGGATATTATGTCATGCTTGGAACGCTTCCCCTATCTAATATTGTAAAACCAAAACCTATCGAGGAAGTTCTAAAGAAGTATTATTACTATGTGTATTCATTAAGAGGTGGTTATATTTCACACACTGTGTTAATATAGTAAAACATTTTTGTTTGTTTGTCTTAACTTCACAGCAGCCATGCAAGGTAGCTATGTCACAGATAAAAACTTGTGTTAAAAGAGGTAAAAATAAATAACTTATTGAAAATGGCATTGTTGATATGAAGCAAATCTAAAATTTGAATCTGAGTCTAATTCTAAATTTTATAAAAGAAAAATATAACTTTAAAATATAGGCATTAATTTTTAAGGCAATCAATTTTAAATATAAACATCAAAAATTTTTATGTGTATATCTCCAAGAAAAGGCCATTATTACACCAATGGGCATTATGTTGAATGTGAAAGTAAATCATAGTCTTAGTTACAGCTTAGTAGCAAGGCAGCATAATGTAACAGTAGTTAGAATGCTATGTTAGGACATACCTGTTAGAGTCTGACAAGCTAAACTTAAATCCCAGCCTCACTGTTTACTACCTGTGTGACCTTAGGCAAATTACAAGTGTCTAGGTACCTCAATTTCATTATCTGTCAGACAGACACATTAGGAATACCAGTCCTCATGTAGAGGGTTAAGTGAATTCATCTATATCAAGTTCAGTGCCTATGGATTTTAAGTGGGGTGTGTGTGTGAGCTGCTGTCCTATCACACAGACCATTTGATCATGATCATAACATTATAGAGATGGATAGCAAGTGCTAGTCAGATTAGGAGAAAAGGTAAAGGAAATCTGGAGTTGGAAAAAATAAAAATATGAACATTTAGCTAATTAATGGGATAAAGAGTGAACAATGACTTATAAAAGTAGTAAAGAGAGCTGATTATTGTATTCATATTTAATCTAGCAGAAATTCATTTATTCAATGAATATTTACAGAACGAATTTTGCATGTCAGGCACTGTGTTAGATATAAGAAACTTTAGAGTGAGGGAAAGGGGCACTTTGCCAAAAAAAAAAGAAAAGAAAGAAAGAAAGAAAGTCCTGCCATATGTGATAATATGAATGAACCTGAAGGACATTATTCTAAATGAAATAAACAGTCACGGAAGGACAAAACTTGTGTGAGTCCATTTATATGAGGTATGTAGAATAGGCAAACTCACAGAAACAAAGAGTAGAATGATAGTTTCCAGGGACTGGAGGAAGGGGATATGGAGAGTTGCTGTTCAAAGGGTATAAGTTCTAGAATAAATTCTAGAGGTCTGCTGTGTGACATTGATGCACATAGTGAACAATTCTGTGTTTGTAGTTAAATTTAGTTAAGAGGGTAGCGCTCATGTTGGGTTCTTGCCATACTTAAAAAAAAAATTTACAGGGTGGCATTATTTTTACCCTTTTACGGACTACAGTCCAGGCTTCTATCAATAACAAAATTAGGCTCAAATCAAAAAACCTTTCTTAGTGCAGCTACAAAATTGAGATTCATTGGAGTCTCCAGCATCTGTTCAGCATAAAGAGTTAATATCTATTGAAGTTACTTATTACGCAGTACTGTATAAAGAAAAAACATCTTCTGAAAAGGCTTGAATCTCAGTAAATGTAGTAGAAATTTACGTGAATATAAATCACCTAAAAGATTTAAGAGAGTAGGAAATAGTAAAATATTTGTGCAAAATGTGAATTTAGTTAATTAGAAATTGATAGGAAGCTTAAAGAGTATCATAAGTGGTATGATCAAATGCCTAGAATGTCACTTTACTTTCGTTCTGACTTTAAAATATTTAATTTCTTATATTTTTTCCCATATTGTAAAATTGGATATATAATTATGATCGTTCAATAATTTATATTGAAAAAATCAAGCTGTATCAGTGGATATTTTTAGTTTTAGCAGTTAGTAACTGAGAAAGGAAAGCCAACAGAAACTAACCCTAACTGATAGAAATGACAAGGTAGAAGTTGAAACTGTCAAATCAGATCAGGAAGACAACAGAAGAATTAGTTTCATTGTCGGTTCTTGTTCGGTTTTTAGATTGTGCAAGTCTGGCAGAGACTGTCATGCTCATCAAATATCCAGGTGTTCCCTCATATTTCACAGACCCCACATGTTTAACTGGATGACGGTGGTGATTTATTAGCAATTTGTTGTGAAGGAAAGTGAAGTGACGGATTCCTCTGGTTTAAGGCAGTCAAGGGTGTGTGAGTCTCTTCACTTCCTTTTTTTCTCCTCTGTGTAGCTGGAGACAATATGAAGAAGGGAGAGTTGAAAGATAGAAATGACCTGAATTCTTCAGTCATTATTCAGTCTTCTACAAGTTCTTGAGCCAACCTGAGACACACTAGATAACTACAAAAGAGAAATAAATCTTTTGTAGTAAGCCTCTAAAATTTGGGAGTTATCTGTTGCAGAAGCTGGCAATAATTATGATGGTTAATATATGGGATTACTATGGGTTACTATCATTTATTTTAGTCCAAATCTCAGGATTTCTCTGGGGAAAGTTTTTATTCCTTTCTGATTATAACTGCCTTCCTACCCTTTATGTTATTGCTGTGGTAGGATTTCTTTATGCCATTTTTGTTAAACAGTAGATATACCCCGACCATCTATTCTAGATGACTGATGCAGAGTGGCTCCTTCATCCCACAAATTTTTATGCTCTTCCACATTGGCCCCAGGAAGAAATGGAGCTTTGATGACACTATATGGGGCTCTATTTTACTCTTTAGCTAGAGAGTTTAGCATCCTGTTATTTAGGACTTTTGATTTATATATGTGCTCTAACAAATAATATTCTAGTATTTCCCATTTATCTCAATTCCTTCTTCTCCCAAAACATCAAAAGACAAGAAATGAATTATTCTCTGCCATGCAATCTAAAGTAATATCTAATCTAACATATTTCATGCCATGATCATTGAAGTATTCTTTGTAACTGACCCCAGCAGCTACACAAATATTTTCCATCTTGACCTAGATACAACCATTGGAAAGGCTCTAACTATCTGGAGTTCCGGGAAGATCGCATCTGTTTTTACATCAATTTCAACTGGAGGTAAAGTGGACAAAAAACAAAACAAAAATAGAAACTGGTCTTTAAAAATGTGTGGAAGGAACATGGTATTTCTGAAATGGTGCGGTAACAACAATATAAATCTATTTCTCCATAAGCGTTATGAGAAAGCTATCAATAATTGTTAAAAATCACCTTTTAGAACTATGGAAATTACCCAAAGTTTTACATCAATCTGAAAAGTTTTTTTTATTCAAGAAAAATGGCAGATTCTTGGTTAAAAACAGTAAGCTTTAGAGCGTTTTAACTTGCCCTCTCACAGCCCCACGGTAGCCTTGAAAACAAGCAGCCTCACAACTTTGATAGATGTTAAAAACAACAGCCTGCAAACACTAAAACTGGCAGACTAGGTTTGGAGCACCTAAGCACTCCTCATTCTTAGAGAATAGTCACTATATGAGCTGTCCGGTAGCCCCCTGGAAAACCTGCATTCGTAAGAGATGGAGGAGAAACCTTACAATTTATAACCTCCTATCACAAATTAGGGCTGTTGTAGTTGATCTTCCATTTAACTAAGATGGTATCTTAAACTCTACCCTATTATAATTCCCTCTAGGATGGGAAAGATCGTGACCTGGGTAAACATTTCTTTCACATCACATTCAGGTATATAAATTCAGAGAGGAAGAATGCCTGTATTCATGAAAGGTATCAGTTGAGATGTCTTAAAATCCAACTAGAGCCACCTTGCTATGTCTTACGCAGGTTATATAATTGTCATGGCATCACCCATGGTCAGAGCATCGTAACTTTCATCTGTCTGTGGGCATCTAGCCTCTAATTTGCCCAGAGAGATGAAAGGCCACAGCCTAACTAGGACCCACAAATCATTTCCAGATCTGAACCAATTCTGATTCCTAAAACATACACTAGATAGATTAATGTAGTATTATGATTTACTTAGACGAATGATTCTCAGTCATGGCTGCACAGTAGAATGAGCTGAGAAGCAAAAAATACTAATCAGAGGCTGTGGAAATGAGACCCTAGCATTAGTAGTTTTAAGAAAACTTCCCATTTTAATAAGATGCCGGTACTGAGAATGGGTGGCTTAGACTACTCATAGCACTTAATGGGAGCTAAGAACAATCTTACAAACAACTGGGCTAACATTTTGGAAAGAAAGTTATAAATAATTAGCAGCAATCACAATGTCCAATACAGTATACTGGTTTAAAAAAAATCCTTGATTTAATATTATTTACTTACCCAGAGAAATGTTTTTTAAAAAAATCCAAATAAAACACTCCTTATCATTTCTTCCTCATTAATAATTCCTACTACAATTTGTCTAATTGTATTGTTCTTAATTTTTGTGTTTTTTTGTATTTTATGTTTTCTAAGTAATGCACATAAATTAAAATAATATTAATGTTCCATAGGACATCTGATTTGTGGATGAAAGAAATATTTGTGGGCTTGTCTAGGAAAGTCATCACCATTTTCCCTTTTTGAGAAATACTTTTTCATAAGTAAAATTTTGGAAAAAATTGTGTTTATAATTTGAGAACTATATATACATGTAGAATTATGTGCACTACATTAAATAATTAAAAAATACTGATTTTCACTGTAATCCACATCATTTTTATCTTAAGATTTGTAGAAATACCCCACTTAAAACCTGACAAAAAGTTATGTCTAAACAGACAATGAAAAGAGTAAAGCAGATATCTGTTAAAATATTATTGTGCAAGTTCTATGTTAAATTAAATGGATAATTGAAAAGTTTTCATTTAACTCTTTATTTATATTTGGTAATTTAATTTATGTGGAAACAAAAAAATTAACATAAGCAAAATCATAAAATGCGTATTTTAAGAGTACAGTTTATAGTAGAAAAAAACTACTTTAGCTACAGCCCAATATTAAATTGGGAAAACTAAAACCAAAGTATATTTGAACAAAAATAACTTTGACTATCTCAAATCTTAATGCCAGGCTCCATTTTATCTTTAAGAGTTATGAAATTAGCATTTAAAAAATCTGTTTAATGTTTAATTAACTGTCAGAAGTATTTTCTGGCTATAAAATGCACGCAATATTATAGTTAGGAATATAAAGAAGATTTCAGTATTTTGAAGAACTCTTATTTTAAAGAATAGATTAATTTCTCAGAATAATTAAAATTAATTGAAATTTAAATTTTATCACATTAAGATGAGATTATTCTAACAATGTGAGAACATTTTTACTCTGTATGTGTGTGCGCGCATGTATGTGTAGGTATGTGGATTGTTTATTACTACATTATTTCTCTGTCCTATCATCATCTAGTTATTCATTTCTTGGAAGCAAATGTCTTTCTATTTGATTTTGTAATCACAAGTTTCATCTGATAATTATTTAAGCCATATGAAAAATGATCAGAAATGCAGTTTCTTAAAAAAGTTTTGAAATCATTACTTTCAAGATGCTATCACATAGCATAGCAGTAGAGGCAGGCTTACATTTATTAACTGTGTTATAGACTGTCAAAAAATTTACATATTTCATGTAAAAGGCAACTTGTTCATCTTCTGATCTAAATTATCCTATTCTAAATAGGACAATTTATAATTTGTGTCATCTTGACATATCTCAAAGATTTAAAACCACCCTCTCTAAAACGTGTTATTTTAAAAACATATATATTTATATTTATAGAATTACTCTATTATCTGAATTTTAAGGACAGAAAAAAGTTGTTTTGCACAGATCATTTTTGCTCCATCAAACAAATACAGAAGTATTATATTATGACCCTATGATCCTAGAGGACAAGGATTCTTTATTTATTTTTTTTTTAGTTCCAGTATCTATTATGGTTTACAGTTGTCCCCCAAGTGCTTATGGTAAGAAGAAAGGGAGGGAAGAAGGGAGAAGACAGAAAAAGGAAAGTAGGATATAAGAGAGAAGGAAGGAAGGAAGAAAAAAAGTAAGGAAGGAAGGAAGGAAGGAAGGAAGGAAGGAAGGAAGGAAGGATTCATTCTATAAGCACTAACTTCTTTAGCAATGACTTTTAACTCAAATTATTAAAGAGTGGCCTGATTTTCAAAATAAAAATTAGTTATATTTGTCAGTCTTTTGAGGCTGTATTAGGATGGATGTTTATCTGTTCACTGCATTTCTGATGC
Organism: Pteropus alecto; assembly: GCF_000325575.1. Classification (NCBI taxonomy): domain Eukaryota; kingdom Metazoa; phylum Chordata; class Mammalia; order Chiroptera; family Pteropodidae; genus Pteropus; species Pteropus alecto. The sequence continues at coordinate 18,476,049 of NW_006443138.1, read as the reverse complement.
CTCTGGTTATTTCCAGCAACTGAGTATAGACACAACACATTTGGCTGCTGAAAAAGTACAACACTGAGTTAAGGTGCCAACAGTGGGTCATTTAAATATGCTCAGAGAGCTTGGTTACAAATAATTGTGGCAAAAAAGTACTAGATAGTATCATTAATAAGCCCATCCTTTTCAGGAGCTGGACTTACTCACAACATATTTGTAAAATATTTGCCCCTCACCACCTGCCCCTGGCTACTTATCAATCACCTACTTTGTTTTCACCAAACATCGTTCACAGGGTTTTATTTCTAATGGACAATGTGGACTTCTACCAGAGCGGCATCTATGTATTTGCAGCAATGTATATGGAGAAAGATGTTGAATATATGAGAAACCTGTACACTTGCTAATACTGACTTAAAGTCTGATAACAAAATGTAATTTTATAATAACAATGTTGCTAGCCTCTTTTTAAATACTATTTGCAAGTGTCTGTGTATAAGATCACCCTCACTGTCCATTTTTAAGTAGTAATAGTATTGGGGATGGGACCATAAAATTAGTATCTAAATTTAAAACACAAGGTCAGGAACACATTGTACATTGTAATGATTTCTTTTGAAATTGGGTAGAGGTGATGAGAATTATATGCAAATGCAGGAGATTTTAGTGATCATAGTAATAACACCGTAAAGGAAACAAAATCACAGAATCCAGATGCTGTTTAGTACTAATGTTGATCGGTGAAACTGCCTTCTTAGCACGGTCCTCCATTTTCATTTCCATCCACATGTCCACAATCATAAAACAGTGCTTTCAATTCCAAGAACCAAGGTAAAGGGAAAACAATGAGCTAATGCTTGCTCTTCTTTTATCGTTGATTCATTTATGTCCTCCGGTGGATAAAAGTAGTTTGAAAATCAAAATTGCAACCAATTTTATAAATAAGTTTCTACACTAGCACGGTCCTCCATTTTCATTTCCATCCACATGTCCACAATCATAAAACAGTGCTTTCAATTCCAAGAACCAAGGTAAAGGGAAAACAATGAGCTAATGCTTGCTCTTCTTTTATCGTTGATTCATTTATGTCCTCCGGTGGATAAAAGTAGTTTGAAAATCAAAATTGCAACCAATTTTATAAATAAGTTTCTACACTAAACCAGTGTAGGATAAATCACCTCTTAAAGTTTATTCTAGAGCTAATTCCTGTTTTTATGCTTTGTGCTTGTTGACATTTTTATCTAACTATATATTTAATATGTCACTTTGTATTCTAAATCAACTTTATTATTTGTATTAAAATTAGTGTAATATTAGGAACATTGGAATTTTTTTCCAAATTTTAAAATATGAGGGTATTAAGGAATTCTTCCTTGAAACTTATCTGTACCACCCCCTCTCCAGATAAATCATTGTAATAATTAGAGAAACCTCTGGCCTAGAAATAAATTTTCTACTTTAGTTATGCTATTTTACCAGTATGACTGATGATTATAAAAACATTTTCAGTGGCAGATAAATTATCCTAATATTAAGAAATGGTTCAAATATTGTCAGGCAACCAATATGGGACCGTTTCTCAAAAGGACAAGATACATAAACCTGGACCAATGTGTTAATTCAGTGAGATAACAGAAATGTAATACAGTGAAATAAGCCAATACACAGAGAAAATTAAGATCAACTTTTATTGTAAAATTATTGTTTCTATATTGCCTTTTACATCTGAAATAATAAGAATCTGGGCAATTCAAGTATCACTCTAATTTTCTTATGAATAGAAAGAATAATATGTACCTTTTAGAAAAACAACTGCTTTGTCACATTGAGTGCTCCACCATTTTAAAAATATATGCATTTCGTGGAGTACCTAGCAGTTACTTCACCAGGAAACAACAATACATAATTCTTCCTCTTTTGGAGTTGTGAATAAAAGAAAATGTTGATAGTTTTAAAAAGTGGTTCCAGGTGAAGATATAATAAAAGAGTTAGCTGTCTTTAACGTATTACAAAGTTTTAAGCTTGCTATACTGAGATCACATTCTCCGAGGTGTACTTCTTGTTTTAAAGAATAACCTTAATGTATTAACATAGTTTTTTTTCTATACTCCTAAGAGAAAATTCTGAATTCGTGTAAGCTAGGAGAATCTGGCAAACTAGTTTTTGTTAAGAGGCAAACGGTAAATGTAGATACTTAAAAATCATTTTCATTGGCACAAACAAAATACCACCACCATAATGACAACGTAAAATGGTCAATAAACTCATTTTAATTAATTAACATTTATTTAACAACTACTGTATACCAACACTGTGAGAGATAATGGAAATATAATCAAATATTATGTTCCTGATTCTCAAGATGTTCCAATCAGTTAGATATAGGGAAGACAGAAAACATTTAAAATATGATGTTACAAATGCCAAAGGAAAACTTTTGAATGCAATTTCGAAGGTACAAGTAGGACTAGATAACTCCGTGGCCTTTAGGGAGGCTTCATAGAATGTAAATATAAGAAAGTTTTAAAGGTCAAGCAGAGTTGTGATAATATTTTGGGCATGGAAAACAGCATGAAAAAAGATTCCGAAGCATGAAAAATCAAAAAACTCTAAGAGGTTCCACATTGTTGAATCAAAAAGTAGTACAGTCCTTGAAAATGCAGGATGGTTGATTTTAGAAAAGCAAGCTATGTGAGCAGAACATGAGAGGTAAAGGCTAAGGTTCGAATTATGAAAGGCCTTGTAGTCACTGGCACAGGGAGAGTGCACTGGAGGGCACAGAGAGACATAATTAAATGTATAACCCAGAAATGCCAGGTTGGTAGCAGTGTGGGGGATTTGGTTTATAAATGCTTATTCTTGATTGATTTTAAGGCAAAGGAGACATCATACATTCAAAATTTTAGAATGCTAAAAATATGGAACTTATTGAGCTATATTATAGTGAATATCGACTTTTCAGTTTTAGAAGAGAGACATTTTCATTCTATTTCATCTATGAAATTTTTGCTTACATTTGGCTGCTTATGGAAATTAGTATATTGTACTCTGAGTTTTTATCTCACCCTCTCTTACTAGTTGATGATTTCTATTTTTAAGCAAGGACCATATCTTGTATTTTAATCTTGTTATACAATATACTGTCTGAGTCATGGGGTTTAATAACTTTAAAAAAATGAATGAATGAAAGAATTAATAAAAGTTCTAGTCAGCTGCCAGTATGGAGCAGTTGAATCCGCCTCCTTATATTCTTTGGAAAAGCATGCTCAGAATTTGACCCAGTAGTAATTTTTTACTCAGTGTCAAAACCCTCTGCTGCTTTTCCATTTATTCTATATTATCCCCTTGTATTTACAGGTAGGCAAAGAACTAATGCATATGAATTTTAAAATATTTTTTATGGATAAAATGAGATTAGACATAAAATTGTTTACTATATTAGCATTCTATATATATATATATATATATATATAGAATGTCTCTACTAAAAATATATCTATATTTGTAGAAGAGAAAGAAGTAGATTTTTAGTTAACATAGGAATGAATTTCACATAATTCAGTTTATACTCTTAGGCATATATTCATAGTGTATGTCCTATCAGAGAAAAAAGTGCCAGCACCAGTGAAAGAGGAATGAAAACAAAACAGGTGTGCAGAGGTCTGTTTTCATTAAAATGAAGAAGCTATTTTGTCTCTTCTTTTCGTAAGAACTACATAAGGTATCGCCTCTCAGAAAGTGGTCCAAAGCCCAGACTTTGATCTGCCTGCTGGAAGATCAGACTACTAATTTACTTAATGTAGCATCACAAGAGATATTTCCTTTTGTATAGCAAATAGAAAAATAATTAGACTTTAACTTTGAACTTCTATATTTCATCAATAATAATGAAAAGAAGCTTATTAATACTTTTTCTATTATTATTTCTTGTTCCTTCTACATGTATTGGTGATGGCATTTCAACTTTTCTAGCAAAAACTAATGATTAGGAATGAAAGAATAGAAAATAAACAAAATCTAAACACATATAGATAGGTTCCATTTTAAGAGTAATTAAACTTTTTAGAAAAATATTCTAGCATTTTCTATTTAACAGAATCATTTCTTTATTTACACCACAATTTTATGAAGTGCTCATTGTGAGTCCTACAGTGCTCTTCATGCTTGAGATATATTATCAGGCAATATAAAGATTCTTAGCGTTATGGACTTTAAGAAAAAAATAAACATAATAAATAACAAAATAATTTTAATTTATTAGACTGCAACAACTGCTATGGAATAACAACAATTAAAGCAGGATAAGGATACTTGAAAGTGCCAGTATTGAGGAGTGGGATGCAATTTAGAAGAGTATAGTCAATGATACTTGAGCAGAGTTGGGGATGAGGACATTTCACTTGCAGATATTTGGAGTGAGAGTGTTCCAGGCAGGAGTAACAGCCATTGCAAAGTCTTTACTAAAGGTGGAGCATGCCTGGAGTGTGGCCAGAAGAAGCAAAGATGGCAGGAGCTGAGTGAGCAAAGAGGACAAACAAAAGAGAATCGCATATAAGCTTGTGTAGTGTGTCAAGGGGTGGAAAGCTGATCTTGGAAGACTTTGTAGGACATTTTATAAAATTTGACTCTACTCTAAATAAAGTTGGGAGCCATTCCATTTTATTAAGCACAGGAGTGACAGGATATGACTTCCATTTTCAAAGTACTGTTTTGAAAATTTAGAAATAAAATATAGAGGGATAGGGTCAGAATTAGGTCACATAGGAGGCTATTGGGATAATACAGATGAGAGATAGATGGTGGTTCAGAACAGGAAGGAAGAAGGAGAGGTTTTAGAGGTAGTCAGTTTCTGCATGTATTTGGAAGATTTATCAATATTTTAATTTGATTTGATTTAATTTTTTCTTATAAAAACTCAGAGATCTCAGTCTTAAACTGGTCATGCAATACTAAAGCACACCTTCAAAGTGTTGCAGTACTGTTCCTTTTAAGTATATTTGTATTATTTCACATGTAGATGGTGAGTTGCTTGAGGACAGGGTGCAAATTTTATATTTCACTCCGCCTTAACACTACGAAGTACTCAGTAAATATTCTTTAATTAGGATTCTTAAATTAAATGAAGATTTTGGAAAGCTTTATAAGAATTTCCAATTTTATTTATTTTGTTTATTAAATCTTCTGATTGAAAAAAATATACATGACATTTAAGGATATGTTTTAGGACAATAGGTACTCATAATTACTTTAAGAAAATAGTGTGATTATAAAGGTTAACTTACTTAATTCTTTTATTAATCATATTATTATGGTGAGAGAATTTAATATTCTTTGTATCCTTGATGCAAATATGCAATTAAGAAATAAACACTACCAGTAAAAGAGAAATGTGAAAAAAAAGAGTGAAATATTAGTTTAAATCTAAATTTTCTCCATAAAAGAGATGTGAATTTAAATTAATAATATATTCCTGAGAACAATCAACACAGTATGCTTGGATATAGTACTTTTCATAAAGACATGAAAATTATTGCAATAAATATAATTACCTTTGATATTTACAGCTTTTAAAGTTTATGTTAATCTTTAGTATAAAATGAACAGAAATGTCCAATAACCTCTATGAATTCAGGTACATAGTAAGACAAACTAAATAATATAGCTCCCAAATCTGACAACAAATTGAAAATATGTACTCTGTTTTTAATATCTTCAGAGGGAAATATGCATTTTAATATTGATCTTGGAGATTTTGTTCATTTTGTCTTAAAGTAAAAATATTTGACACAAATTATTTTTTGAATTTATAAAGTAAAAATTCATTTAATTACATCAGCCTAATTTTTATTTTTTGTTATTTTGATCTAAAGCCCATAGTATTAGTGAAGGTAACTAATTTAAGAAATTGGAGGAAGTAGAGAATTATGCAGAAAGTAGTTTGACATAAGATGTTTAATCAAAAGAGAAGCAAAGAATCTTGTTTGCATTATTGGGATATCCATATTTTGCCTACATAGCTCAGCTTACATGTACCTTAACATTAATTTTTAAATTTTAATGTGCTCGAAACCAGAGTTTTTTTAGTAAAAAAAAAAAAAAAAGCACAGCATTAATCATTATAAATGATAGACTGAAGATATTTAGAGCACGGGACAAAATGATTAGTGATGTGTTTGTAGAACTTCATATTACATAAGTAGTTTAGTTTAAAAATACTTTGGAAGCATCTGCTCTTTCAAAATCTGACTTCATTGAATAATTTTATAATTTTTTCTTCTTAAAAAAAAAAATCACCTTTAATGGCCTCCATAGAATAGATTATAGCATTTTACAAATGACAAAACTATTTCAACAGAATTCTCTTGGGGTTTTTGTTTGTTTGTTTTTGGCCTGTCAAATTTGAAAGCAAAAAAAATTGAGAAGTTTTGTAGATAAAGATATTTTGATCTTTGACTATTTCACTACCTATTGGAAAAAATTTCAAGTGGAACCACACAAAAAGTTTCAAAATTCTTAACTTTTTAAAAAATAAAGGATATAAAGATTTCAAAAAAAATCTGAAATACCCATTGATTCCACTTTATTATGAAAAATGTTTAATGTACATCTACATCTGGTAGCCCACTAATTCATTAAGCTTATATGATCTTGTACCTTTACCTATAATAATACTTTCATCTAGGAATAGATCAATTTAATTTCAGGACTACACCTTTATCAGGTAACCTTTCCTTATAACTTCTCATCTTCACTGAGAATCAAAGTCATCCACAAGAGAAATACTCAGATTTTTGGGTCTGTACTTCTCTCATTGCATAGAACATCTTTTATGCCTGCAGATATTTTTACATCTAAGACAGCCTGTAGTTCTGCTTGCCAACATAAAACTTGTTTCACAAAATTTTCAGCAGCTGGTATGATAATGAGCCAGTTTTTATGTAAATTAATGATCTTCCTAATAAATTAAAATTAAAATTTATTTATTTAAATTTTTCAAGTATTTCACAAAATTTTCAGCAGCTGGTATGATAATGAGCCAGTTTTATGTAAATTAATGATCTTCCTAATAAATTTTTTAAAATTTATTTATTTAAATTAGTTTCAAGTATATAGTACATTGATTAGACATCTATATAGTTCATAAAACAATCCCCCCATCTCCTCCCTCCCTCCCCTGGCCCTCCACCTAGCCATCATATTAATGCTAACTGCATTTCCTCTGCCATGCTCCCTATCCCTGTGACCAACTATCAACTATTAATTTGTACTTCTTTAACCCTTCACTGCATTACCCCAGCTCCCCAAACCCATTCCTCTCTGTCCATCACCAAATTGTCCACAATATTTGTGGGTCTGTTTTTGATTAGTTATTTTTTCCCTTAGATTTCTCATATAAGTGAAATCATATGGTATTTATCTTTGTCTGACTTATTTCACTCAGCATAAAAATCTCTAGGCCTATCCATGATGTCGCAAATGGCAGGATTTCATTTTTTTTAAATGGCTGAGTAATATTCTATTGTATATATGAACCATATTTCTTTATCCAATCATCTGTTGATGAGCATTCAGAATGCTTCCATATCTTGGCTATTGTAAGCTGTGCTGCCATGAATATTGGAGCGCATAGATCTTTACCAATTATTGTTTGTTTGTTTTTTGATAAATACCCAGATGTGCAAGTGCTGAGTCAAAAGGTATATCCGTTTTTAATGTTTTGAGAACCCTCCATACTGTTTTCTATAGTGGCTGTACCAATTTGCAATCTCACCAACAATGTATGAGGGTTCCCTTTTCTCCACATCCTTGCCAACACTTGTTTTTTGATTTATTGATGATAGCCATTCTCACGGATGTGACTTGTTAGCTCATTGTGGTTTTAATTTGCATTTCTCTGATCATTAGCGATCTTGAGCATCTTTTCACATGTTTATTAGCCATCTGTATTTTCTCTTTGAAGAAGTATCTGTTCAGGTTTTCTGCCCATTTTTTAATTGGATTGTTTGTTTTTTGTTGTTGTTGTTGAATTGTATAAGTTCTTTATTCTTAATGAATTTTTAACTACAAAATTAAAAGTTTTAGTTTTTGAGTAAATTTTTTAAATGGTAAAATGCTTTATTAAATCTATTTGTTCATCTTACTTCTCATTATATTAGATCTCTGATATTAAAAAATAGTTTGATGAAGTAGAAAAAAGTTTTCTACTAGAACTATAGTTTTTAAAAGTGTGATATATTAAAAGGTATATTTTACTTTTACTTTTAGCTAATATTGTTATAAAAATATATATTTTTACTAATTAAATACAGGGAGGTTGGCATATGTTTACACTACCACTTTATATCTGCATAGATCATTTCTTTAGAAAGCCTTTCATAATTTAGAAATGCTACTTTTGATGCTGTAGCTAATTATATTTTTAATTTCCTAAGCCCATCTCTTTCAAACTACAAATTAAACAACTATTAAATGTATTCAGTTATTTATAGAATGTAGGTTACTTTATTATTATTTCATGAAATGACCATTCTTTTGAGAGTAAAGGATAATACTTATTGTTCTATGACTGTATTTATCTGTATATAGACCTACTTTTCCAAGTTCAGGTCAGAGCAAGTAAGCAAGGAAAAAAAAATCCAAATAGAAAAGAAAAATGTTACATTGTTTCAGTTTTTAGATGACATGATCTTATATACAGAAAACACTATAGGTTCCACCAAAAAACTATTAGAACTAATAAATTAATTCTGTAAAGTTGCAGGATACAGTTGACTTTTAATTTTAGTTATGTTGTTTTGGTGTAAAGAAATGTATATTTTTTCCAGCTTTATGAGGTCAATATCTCTGATAGATATAGATGCAAAATCCTCAACGAAATACTATCAAAGTGAATCCATCAGCAAAATAAAAGCATTATACATTATAATCAAGAGTGATTTATGGCTGGGACACAAAGATGTTTCAATGTGCAAAAATCAATAAAGGTATTACACTACATTAACAGAATGAAGGATAAAAATCATATGATTATATCAATAGATTTAGAAAAAGCTTTAGACAAAATTCATGATAAAAACTCTTAGCAAATTAGGTGTATGAAGAATATATCTCCACATATTAAAAGCCATATATGACAAATCAGCAGCTCACATTATATTTCATGGTAAAAAGCTGAAAGCTATTCTTCTAAGATCAGGAAAAAGACACAGATGCTGTCTCTTACCATTTCTATTTAATATAGTAAGTACTAGAAGTTCAGGTCAGAATAAGTAAGCAAGCAAGTAAAAAGACATCCAAATAGAAAGGAGAAATGTTAAATTGTTTCAGTTTTTAGATGGCATGATCTTATATACAGAAAATGCTAAAGGTTCCACCAAAAAAAAACTATTAGAATAATAAATCAATTCTGTAAAGTTGCAGGATACAAAATCAATATATAAAAATTAGTTACAATTATATACCCTAACAATGAACTATCAAAAAACAAAAAATAAAGAAAGCAATCCCATTTATAATAGCAATAAAGAAAATAAAGAAAGCAATCCCATTTATAAATAATCAAAAAGGATATAATACTTAGAAATAAATTTAACCAAGGAGTTGAAAGATCTGTACATTGAAAACTTAGAGAAACTGATGAAAATAATGGAATAAGGCATAAATAAGGGAAAAGTTATTCCATGTTCATGGATTTAGAATTAATATTGTTAAAATATCCACACTATGCGATGCATTCTTTAGGATAAACTATTGCTACTTCCTTTTTGGCACTTAGGAAAATTGATACAAAATTCTAGTTTAAAAGCTGCCCATATCCTGTAAACATTTTTTTTTTTTTAAATTTTTTAGAGAGACAGAGGTCAGTGCTCAGCAAGCCTATATAAGTTCTGTTCCAAGCACAATGATATTTACTTTCTACAGAAAAACTTAATAGAAATGAAATGACTAATAAATTGCCTTCTTCGTTATTGATGACTCGGGGACTGGCTGAGTCTGTGTTTACAAATGAAAGGTCTTTAAAACATGCCATTGGGCAAAAGTGAAATTGTCAAGGACTGAGAAGTTGAAATACCTAGGAGATAGCTAGACAGAAATATGTAAGTGTAAAATTCTAGAGAGAAATCTAGCCACAGAAATATTTTAGATTGCTTAAATGATTGGATTGTTTAGGTTATTGTTCATAATATTCAGCCCTTTCCCAATCTTATGGAAGAAATATACTTCCATATCCCATTAAGTGACTTTATCAAGTGACTTTTTTGGCTGGTAGAATGTGGCAGTTGTGATACTGGGCCAGTTTTAATTCTGGCCTTAAGCAGCATTAAGTTTCTATTGGCCATTTTGCTTTCCTGCCTCTTACTGTAAAAAACAAAACAAAACAAAACAAAACAAAACAAAAAACCAAACATACTTTGGAAGCTAAGATCTAAGGTGGGTGAGAGAAATATGAAGCAGCCCTGAATGAAGCTCAAAACCAATAGAGCCAGGCCAATCTAGATAAGGTAATTCTTGACCACCCTGTAGATATGTAATGAGGATAATAATCGTAGTTTTAAGCCACTGAGTTTGGGAATGATTTGTTTTTGTAACAGTATTGTTGCAATGACTGACTTATTCGGTGCTCCTCATTTTACTCTTGAATTAGCACTATCCCCCAATAAAATTTCTGCAGTCTCTCCCATTACTCCTGTCATGCTATTATTTGGAATTATGACTTTTATCATACCTTGCATAATCAGAAATTGATAGAGCTGTGCAGATAAGTGGAGAAGGATCATTAAATAGTGGTTACCCAGTGTTATCAGAGTATATACGATGAAAAAAAGAATACAATGCAAGAATCTATTTAGCTGGGTGGAGAGTATAGTGTTCAAGTATTACAAGAAAAGCATGTGCAAATAACTAAGAAATTACAATATGACAATTAAACTCAGGGTAAAAGCATGTGGAAATAATAAAAGAGAAAAATTGCTGGTAGAGCCTTTATTAGACTGTTGATTCTCTCTGACTCACTCTGAATTCTCATGTTTTACAAATATACCCAAATTCTTTATAGGCATAACATTAAAGTAACTTACATTATTAAATATGATTGCACACTGCTTTTTCTTGAAAAATATGCTATTATGTCTCCCTTTGCCTTTAAGTTCTGCAAATTAGTTTGGTTTAAGTCCAAAAGAGCACCTATGCTTATGCATTATTAAATTTAAAAAGCGCTAAAATCAATTTCTAAATATTTGCATATTATTTTCAAAGGAAATATGACCTTGGCTATATTTTCTACAATAAACAAAACTATTCTAAGAAATTTTTGACAGAACTTGTAAATGTAATTGGACTATGGTATACCAACTTAGAATTTAAATTGCCCTATGTTTATAACAGAGTAGTTTAAACAAGTTTTTTCCAAGTAAAAACCTGGAACACTTAAACTCTATTACATTTAGAACTTTCATAATAAGGTATTTGATATAACAGAACTATTATGTTCCTTAGAAGGTATTTCTTTAAAAATATTTTCTGCTTCCAGCTTCCTAGCCATAACTTGATTGTCTTAAATTCTCTGTTGTAGTTAAGGGCAATATCAATTACTCAATTATTCGAGCTTTTGCTAATAACAAACTCTTACTGTCTTTAAGGAAGCTGAATCTAATTAACTATAAAATCTTTTAAAATTGTCCTTATACGTGTTTTTCAGAGATGTTCTTTCCTGATATTGTGATATCTCAGACCTTTAGCATATCTTCTTAAAATACCACAAAGATCACTACGGTGCTTGCTTATGCTTAGGATTCAGCAAATGTTTTCTGTAGAGAATGAATAAAATGAATTAATGAATGAATGACTACTCCTCCAAAAAATTTCCATGATTTCTCATTTTTATGGCATTAAGTCATGAATCTTTAGCAGTGTAACCAAGTGGATCTCCAGGAAATTAATTAACTTTGTAATCTCATCTCTTACTATATCAAACAGAGACCTGATTTCCTTCTTGTAACATTCACTTTCTCAAGCACATGCTTTTGTTAATAGCATTCTCTTAAACTGAAATATCTTCATCTGAAATATCTCACCCTAAATTTTCTATTTGTAAGAATCCCAATTTGCTTTCAAGACCCACTTCAACTCCATAGCTTAATACTAAAAGCATAGACTCTGAAGTCAGGTCTCCTTGGAAAATGTTATTTGGTTTCCTATAAACTAAGCATATACCTACCATATGCCACAGGAATTCTATCCCTAGGAATTTACCCAAGAGAGAAAAAAAAAAGATATGTCAATAAAAATAAGTATGAAAAATGTTTATTACAAATGTATTTGTAATAGCACAAACTGGAAATAGCCCAGATATCCATCAATAGGAATATAAATAATCATTGTATATTTATATTCATACAAAAGAATACTACTTAGTAATAAAAAAGAATCAGATACTATTATAACATGGATGAATTTAAAATATATTATGAAAATAAATGTGAGAAGAAAACAATAAAAGAGCACTAATGTATGATTTCATTTATATAAAGCTTTTGAGAAGTAAAAACTAAGCAAACTATAGTTGTTGAAATGTAATATGAGTAGAAAATAAATGCTTGTTGTAAGCAACTGAGATTCTTGAGTGATTAGGTATATACCAAGGCTGATTAACACAAGCATAACTAAAAATCAGATTTTTTTATGTATAAAATAATATTATGCACAATATAAGTTTGGAGTTTGATTGAAATAAAAATTAGTATTTGAAAAAAATTCCAAAATTAATAAAGAGAAGGAAGAAAACCTAAAGAGGCAAATTTTTTGGAGACTCTTGAAAAAACTGTGAAAGAATTGCCTCTGCAAAATTACTAGGCCCAGATGGTTTTACAAGCTAATTCATTTCAATCTTTCAAAGAAGAGATAATACCAAAGAAATACATTGTGCAACAATTTAGTACAACATAAAATCTTTCTAATTCATTTTGTAAAATCAGCACAGCCATAATAACAATACCTAATGAAAATATTACACACGCACACAAAAAAAACTATTTAAAAAACTAATTATGAATAGAGATACTTGCTATGTGACGAATTGGCTGCTGTCACTTTGATACCATTACTTTCCTCTTAGGTGGACATGATATTTTTAAGAATCCCCTTTCGTGTGGACTCTTAGGATTTGGCAATAAGAGGGATGCACATGTGTTATAAGACAAATGAAGTGGAAGCCACTACTCTCAGAAGTTTACACAGCCAGATGCGGTAGCTTCTTGGAATTCTCTGGGACCTTGAGAATCTCCACCTGCTGCATTGCTTGAGGCTGAAATTGTTAGGGAATATTTCTCTGATTCTCTAGCTGTATGTAGCCTTCTAGACTGTTACTCCCTTGCCCCAATCCTTCCACATTTTTAAACGTCTATTTCCTATATGAAATATCTTATTCCTGTAACATTTATAATGGTTCTACTCTGCTGACCAACCAAGACAAATAAAAATATTCATACTAGAGTGGTTTTAGAGAAACAGAATCTTAAGGCATTGATTCTAGAATTTGGATACATTTATAGACTTGATCAAAGAGATTCTGATACTCTCTCTAATATAAGCAAAGAGATTAAGGAACAAAGACAACAACGAATGTGAGAAATTTAAATTAAGAGTATGCTCGATCGATAGGGGTTACAAATTTACAGTCTTTGAACCTCAAATGTATATATTTGTTCTAGATTTCTATAAAGATCAAGTTATCTGACTAAATGTCAACATAAATAAAATTTAAAATTATGCTTATAAATTATGCAAGTAAGAATTGAAATTATTTAAAATGTGTATGTAATTAATTTAAAAAATAGAATGAAAATTCATAGTTTGTAACTAAAGCTGTACTTATAAAAGAAATATATAAATAACATGAGAAAATAAATTTATAAAAAAGCAAAATTGCATCACCAATGATAACAAAATTTGATTCCTTGGAAAGACAAATAGGCAAATGTTTAGCAAAACTGATTAGAAAAAAAGAAAAAGGGCTGAAATAAACAACATTATGGAGAAGTACATATATCTACAAGTGTAATTTAAGATTTAAAATTTAATAAAAATGGTACTAACAAATTTATTTCAACATATTAAAAATTAAATGAAATAAACAATTTAAAGAAATTACCATAATTTACTCAATGAAAAATTCTTAATGGAAAAATTAAAATAATAATAAAGTATCTTTATTTACTATCCTTTCCTATCTTTTTTAATTTCCCAGTCAACTAATAAATAATTTTTATCTTCAAAAAGAGTATTTGAGAGACTAAAATAGGAGTGTAAACCATGGATCTCATTTTATAATGCTAGAACAACCTTGATAAACAAACTTCATAAGGGAAACGTAAGGAAATAATAAATCAATTTATTTGTTTATATAGATGAAGAAATTCTAAATAAAATATGAAAAAGTTGGATCCATCAATTTATATAAAATAGTAAGATATCATAGTCAAGTGGGATTTATTCCAGGAATGAAAACATAGTTAAACAACAGAAATATCTCTCAATATAAATTTTATAAAACAGATTTAAATTTAAAAACCATAAACTTGCCTTTAGAGAGTAAGAAAAGCATTCATTATATCTGGTTTTCTCTCTGTTCTTCAAACATGCCAAGTGAACTCTTCTTAGGGTTTTTTACTGACTGACATTTTTGCTGAGAATGCACCCACCTTCCAACATCCACAAGGAAAACTCCTGCAAGTCCTTCAAGTCATTGCTCCAATAAAATCTCAATGGCATCTATCGTGACCACTCTATTAAAAATTGAAGTCCACCGTCTTTTCCATGATGCTCTCAAAACCCACTCAGCCTACTTTAGTTTCTTTTTATTTTATAGCACTTATCACTTTCTAACATATTATGTTATTTAATTTTTTATTATGTTTATTGTGTTTGCCTTCTCTCATCCCACCCCACAAGGTTACACATTCTATGGTGGCAGGGATCTTTCTCTGTTTTGGTTACTGTTGTATCTCAAACACCTAAAAGTGTTTCTGTTTTCTGTCAGTGCCCAATAAATATTGTTGAACAAAATAATTCATGATTAAAAATGCAGTAAATTACTCTGATACCAAAACCTGGTAAAGATAACACAAAAAAAGAAAACTGTAGACCAATATCTCTCATGAACACAGATGCTAAAATCATAAATACGATACTAGCGAACCGCATACAGCAACATATTAAAAAGATTATACACCACAATCAAGTGGGCTTCATCCCAGGGGCACAGGGATGGTTCAACATACACAAATCAATTAATGTGGTGATACACCACATAAACAAATTAAAAATAAGAATCATACAATCATATCAATAGACACAGAAAAAGCCTTCAACAAGATACAACATCCATTTATGATCAAAACACTTATTAACAAAATTGGTATAGAAGAAAAGTACCTTAACATAATAAAGGCCATATATGACAAACTCTCAGCCAACATTATACTTAATGGTGAAAAACTAGAAACCTTCCCTCTAAGATCAGGAACAAGGCAAGGCTGTCCACTATCACCACTCTTATTCAATATAACATTGGATGTTCTAGCAAGTGCTATCAGACAAGAGAAAGATATAAAAGGCATCCGAATAGGAAATGAAGAAATGAAACTGTCACTATTTGCAGATGACATGATTCTCTATATAGAAAACCCTAAAAACTCCACAGGAACACTACTAGAAACAATAAGCAAGTGCGGTAAAGTCTCTGGATACAAAATCAATGTTCAAAAATCCATAGTGTTCCTATACTCTAATAATGAAGTGTCAGAAAAAGAAGTGGAAAAAAATAATTCCTTTTTCAATTGCAACAAAGAGAATCAAATACCTAGGAATAAATCTAATGAAACATGTGAAGGACCTATATAATGAAAACTATAAGACCCTATTAAAAGAAATTGAAGAAGATACAAAGAAATGGAAGGATATTCCGTGTTCTTGAATTGGAAGAATCAACATATTTAAAATGACCTTATTACCTAAAGCATTAAACAAATTTAATGCAATACCCATCAAAATTCCATAGGAATTTTTTTTAAAGAAATAGAGCAAAAAATCATCAGATTTTTATGGAGGCACGAAAGACCCTGAATTGCCAAAGCCATCCTGAGAAAAAAGAACGAGACTGGAGACATCACTCTGCTCAACTTCAGGCTATATTACAAAGCAACAATAATCAAAACAGCATGGTATCAGCAGAAAACAGACACACAGATCAGTGGAACAGATTCAAGAGTCCACAAATAAACTCATGTTTATATGTACAAATAATTTTTGACAAAAAAGCCAAAAATGTACAGTGGAGAAAGAAGAGCTTCTTCAATAAATGGTGATGGGAAAACTGGAAAGACACCTGCAAAAAAATGAAACTGGACTGTTGTGTATCACCACACATCAAAATTAACTCAAAATAGATTAAGGACCGAAATATAAGACCTTAAACAATAAAGTACATAAAAGAAAACATAGAAGCTAAACTCATGGACCTTGGATTTAAGGAGGACTTTATGAATTTGACCTCAAAGTCAAGGGAAATAAAAGCTAAAATAAGTGAATAAGATTACATCAAAGTAAAAGGCTTCTGCACACCAAAAGAAACCGTCAACAAGGTAAAGAGAGAACCATCTGAATGGGAAAATATATTTGCAAGCAATGGCTCCAATAAGGACCTAATATCCAAAATATGTAAAAAACTCATACTACTCAATAACAACAGAAAAACAAATAATCCAGTCAGAAAATGGGGAGAGGACCTGAACAGACACTTCTCCCAAGAAGACATACAAATGGCCAACAAACATATTAAATAGATGCTCATCGTAGCTAGCCGTTACAGAAATACAAATAAAAACCACAATGGGATATCGTCTCACACTTGTTAGAATAGCTGTTATCAACAGGACAATTAATAATAAGTGTTGGAGAGGATGTGGAGAAAAAGGAACCCTCACCCACTGCTGGTGGGACTGCAAATTGGTACAGCCACTATGGAAAACAGTATGAAGGTGCCTCAAAAAACTAATAATTGATCTACCATATGAACCAGCAATCCCTCTACTGGATATTTACCGCAAAGACTTGAAAACCCATATCAGAAAAGATATTTGCATACTGATGTTCATAGCAGCATTATTCACAGTGGCCAGGACATGGAAGCAACTGAAGTGT
>NW_006443138.1:18451361-18458636 GCF_000325575.1 Pteropus alecto | reverse complement strand
CGTAGGCAATACAAAAAGGCCAGCAAAGATATAAAAGTCACATATAGTTCAAGAAGAAGTAAACTGTCTCTGTTTGCAGAAGATATTATCTAGATAGAAATGACCATGAAATAATGCAATATAGATATATATGTATGCCTTACTGTTAAATTGTATGCCTGAAACTTACCAGATTTCATTAACCAATGTCACCCCCCGAAAAAAATTAATTTTTAAAAAAATCAGGTAGATATTGCGCCAAAGAGAGATTCTCACTCCATGTTCCTTGATTTATTCCTAATGTAAAGATCACCATAACAGTATCCATACCCCAACAATGAGCTTTTCTGATACTAAAGTGAAAAACATTTCATCTTCAACAATTATGGAAAGTGTTATTATCCAAACAGGTCTCCCTTTTCCAGGATTACAGCTGCCTAAGAGCTAGATTTATGAAGTTATGTAAGTGTTGATCAACTCCAGTATCTTCATTCACCATTTCACTTGGATCTCCATTTCCTCACATTCTAAAATTTGCTCTATTGCTTTCTTTTTCTTATTATTATGATATAAAGTCATTATAAATTCCCAGCAAGTAAAATAGTCAGAGAGTAATACCAATGACAATATAATCAGAGCAGACATCAAAAGACACCTGGAATCCACCATAAACAGGCAAAACTGAGCTTTAAAGAGTGCTTTACTGCTCAGTTAATAAAATGCTGAATGCTGTCAGCCCAGTCACAGAAGGACACTCAAACTGGCTTTCCTGGACAGGTATAGCAACTTGTTGATCACCTCTATCACTTCAGATAGTTAGCAAAGGGAAATAGATCTCTCTCCTTCCACTCTGGTAGTAGGAAACCAGGAATGCAGAGAAAGAGAAGGAAGCGGGGCATAATGTGTAGGTGTTAAGGCACAAAGTCAGACCTGAGGAAAACCAGGGAGAAATTGCAGGTGAATGTGCCCGGGGATACTCGGCATAATCCATCACTCAGCACGTGGAACTACCTAGCACCTCTGAAGCCTGTTTCACAGATGGCCAAGTGATGCAGGTCAGAGACATTAAAGTGAGAACCATATTTTTAAGTTAATCAAATATAAAGCATATACTTATGGAAAAAATTGGAAAACTTACTGAAATAGGATTGTATCAGAAAATGTAAATATTATGGTTGGCAATCCCATGAGATACCAAATTTTTCAGTCAAACAGATTATGGTGTGTATGAACTTTGCTGATAGTCGATGTTCATTTATTTCATTCATGGATTTACTTAATTACTATATATAGAAACATGTATGTTACTGTGTGCTATATATAGTACCGTCTTTTGCTCAGTACTAAGATTTAGGCTTCACACAAAGTAGAATGAAAGTGGGGCAAAATAGAGATGGCCAATGTGTTTTTGAGATTAGTTCAGGCAAGAAGCTTGAAGGGACTCTTGAAAGACAAGGAATTTAGGCTGGATCTAAGTAAGGTTTTGATAGACAAAGTAGGCGGCAACAGGATGTTTAGGAAGAAACAGCACAAAGGATGACACAATGATGTGAAATGTGTATTCGGGTAGGAGTAGACCAGTAAGGTTGGACAATGGGTATGTGGAAGGGGGTGATGGAAGCTAAAAACAGAAAAGCAGGGTATGAATATCAGGTGAGATCTTTGGAACTTACCCTCTAGGCAGTGGAAGCAGTTGAAAGTTTGTGCAAGAGGACCCGTGTTTTAGGAGAGTAAGTATACAGCAATATGAAGGATCAATTATAGGAGAGACTGAGGGCAGTGAGGGCATTGAGGAGATTATTGTGATATCCTTGATAGAGAGTCTGAAAGACAAAATAGATTCAATTAGCTATCTATTGTATATGGAATTTGAGAAAGAATGTGTCTCAAACTTTGATGTGCTTGTGCATCACTGGTCTTGTTAAAACTGAGATTCTCATTCAGGGGTGGGGGGGTGTCTGATGGGGACTAAGATTCTATGTTTCTAACAAACTTCTGGTCCATGAATCATACTCTGAGTAGCAAGGTTTGGGACAACTCCAGGTATACCACCTTTGTGAGGCTGGCTTTATGTTACATTAAATATGTTTGGATCAAGGGAAGATACAGACTCCACGATCAGACACATTCAATATGAGGCACCCCAGCCAAGAGTTAGAAAGTAGATTGTTGTTTCAGAAGTGAGGCTAAGGCTTGAGTTAATTGGAAATCACTAGAGGAAGAAGAAAAGGAAAAAATACGTGGCGAACATTTCCCAGGGAAAAACAGTGTTAACAAAAGGGCCAAAAACAGAATGTTATGGGAGATGCGGAACAAAAAGAACACTTAATACTTACTTCTTGATGGAACTAATAAATGTGCCTTTACTTATTTATTTTTACATATGAGAAATATATTTTGGTCACTCGAATGACCTAACATCCTAAAGTTATAACACTCATGCAGATCTGTACCAGCCTATCTTCAGGAACATATAAAACTCTGCTCCTTCACAGCTGACCCCAATCTGCTGTTGATGTCACTAAATTACATTTTTATACATTGTGTGTCCAAAAGCAAACTAATAATTGTTTTCTTAAAATGCATTAGTCTCTTAAATCAAGTAGAAAACAACAAATAGAGCTACAAACCAAAGTCACACTAGCTGTTATAACTGTCCATGCGGAGTGTTAGCAGAGATTATTTTTCCACAAGGCTTTGAGTCTCAGTGTCCTTCATTCCAACCTGCAGGAGGCGCTGTGTGCAGGGCAGGTGTAGTGGTAAAGAACTCTCAGCGCTGGTTTACCAGGGAATGTCTTAAGGTCTCCCCCATTTTTGGGTACTTTTCCCCCATGTAAGGTCTTTGGTTAACAGCTTTTGTCCTTCAGCACTTTGAATACATCCACCCACTGCCCCTCTGGTCTCCAGTTTCTGATGCGAAATCTGCTCATAATCTTATTGGCAAAAAGATAATGAAAGCCACTCCCTCTCAGCTTTATAGATGTTAATAATATAACTTATGAACAGAACATTTTCTTATAATATCGTGATAACAGTTAAGTTGTAGCATCATTTTTAAGAAAAAGAATTGAATATTTTAAGTGTAGACACTCTAAGGTCTTTAAAAAGACAAAACTTATTACAGATTTTCAGATTATAAATGAAAAGGTCATTGAAGCATCCCACACATTTTAATTTCTAATAAATATCAATCTCACATAAACGAAAAGCCATTTGGGTCCTTTTTTCTGTTTTTTTTTTTTAAGTCTAAAGGGTTCTTGAGACCAGGAAGTGAGCAAAGCCCTGTGGTTTATCCTCAGCTGTGACTTGTCCACTGTCTTGCTCTGAACCAACAAGGCAACATTTGATGGAATTACAAAAACATCCATATAAGACCCTGGTTGGCCTGAAGTTTTTGTCCGTAGAGTTCAGGAAGCTGATTTGTGGTGACCTGTTGGACTGGAATAGTTAGCTTATTTTCTCCTTTTTTTTGTTGTTGTTGTTTAGCTTATTTTTCCTTTGTCTTTATTCCTTTTTCTTGTTTTTTCTTTTCCATTATTCTCCTTTTTCTTACTTTTCTTAGTTCTCTTTTCTCATTTTTTTTCTTTTTTCGCTTTTTTCATTTTCTTTTCCTCTTTATTTGTTCTTTTCTCATATTTTTTCTTTTCTTTTTTTCTTATTTTTTTAAACATTTTTTAGTTAGTATTGTTAGCATTGTTAGTACATTTAGTAGAGTTAGTATTGGTATTGTTAGCATAGTTAGCATTGTTTACTAGTATTATTTATTAGCACAGTTAGCAAGCATAGTTAGCATTGTTAGTGTTAGTAGCAGTTAGCATAGTATAGTTAGTATTGTTTATTAGCATAGTAAGCATAATTAGCAGTTAGTATTAGCATAGGTAGTAGAGTTAGTATCGTTTGCTAGCATAGTTTGCATTGATAGTATTGTGAGTGAGTGCAGTTAGTATGTCATCATGTTACATGACCTTACAACCATCTCTACTGACGAGGAGACCCACATTGGGTGCTACCAGCTCTTGAACACCATTGGCGAGGGAAGCTTTGCCAAGGTGAAGTTGGCCCGGCTCATTCTGACTGGGACAGAGATAACTGTCAAAGTCATTAATAGACCTTTCCAAGAAATCCACGCCATGAAAACCCTGAACCACCCTAATATTGTAAAACTATTTGAGGTGATTGACACCGAAAACACACTCTTCCTCATTATGGAGCATGTGGATAGAGGGGGCTTGTTTGACTAACTTGAGGACTGTGGTCATATGAGAGAGCACAAGGCCCAAGGTATCTTCTGGCAGCTGATGTCAGCGGTACAGTATTGCCACTAGAGGGGAATCATCCACAGGGAACTGAAGCCATGGAACGTTCTCCTAGATGCTGTCCAGAACATCAAACTCGCAGACTTTGAGCTCAGTAATGAGTATATTGGCCAAAAGCTGACCACTTTCTGTGGCAGGCTCCATTACATCGTCCCAGAGATGCTCCTGAGACAAGGCTATGATGGCCCCGGAGTGGACGTGTGGAGCCTGGGAGTCATCTTGTACAAAATGGTTAGTGGAAAACTGCCGTTTGTGGCAGATGACATTAGGGAACTACAGTAGAGGATCCCAAGAGGACAGTACTATGTCTCCTACTTCATTTCTTCAGAGCTAGTGGACATTTTAGGAAAATGTTTAACCATTGACTCCCATCAGTGGAGAACTCTCGAAGAACTAATGAGATATTCCTGGACAAATATGAGGCAGGAGGAACTGAGGCCATATCAGGAGCCGCCATGTGACATCATAAACTCCCAGGTGACCCAGGTAATGATAAATATGGGTTTTCAAGAAGAAAAAAATGAGGAGACAATCAGAGGCAAGAAATATGACACAACAATGGCTACATATCTCATGCTGAGCCACAAAGTACCCAAGGGGAAGGGCCGCATCATTACAGTAAGGCCTTTCCCCACCACGGAGTCCTCCCTTGTCAGCTACAGTTTTTACCTGAACCACAGCATTCAGCCATCAGGCCGGGAGCTGAAAGAGCCGGCCACTCCTTCAGCTAGCAAGGACTGGAGTGCCGCTATTCCCGCACCCACACCTGAGTTGGCGACCAGCACTCTCTCAGTGGGACCCGAGTCGGGGACCACCAGTCCCACACCCCAACCAGAGTGGGGGACCACTGGTCCCGCACCATGACTGGAGTTGGGGATCACCAGTCCCACACCCCGACAGGAGACGGTGACCACCACTCCCTCAGCTAGACTGGTGTTGGGACCACCATTCTCATACCTGCACTGGAGTTGGAGACTTCCAGCCTTGCCCCTCAGCCTGGCCCTTGGGGCTCCATCTCCACCTACAGCACCAGCAGCAACAGCAGTAGCGGAGCCCCAGAGAGGCAGCCTGAAGGTGAGACCCTAACCTATTCTTCGGGCCAGAGCCAGGGCAGTCAGGGGGTGGCTAGGAGGTTCTGGCACTTCATATGGAAGCACCTCTGCTGTGGGCCCTCCATCAAAGGACGGCAGAGCAAAGTGCAGCCCTTATAGTTCACTGCGGGACGGCAAGGCACTTTGGGGGGCCCAAGCCATTCTCCCTGCATTTTAAATGCTGAACTCAAAAATGCTGAGCTCGAAGGAGGCTGGTGATATGGTGTGGGAGATCACACAGAGGCTGGACGCAAACAGCTGCAGGTGGGAGCAGTGCAAGGAGGACACGCCGTGTGTGAAGGACTTGGTCCACTGGACGATGGAGGTGTGCAAACTGTCCCTGAGTCCTCTGTACAGGATTCAGATCAGGATGGTAGCGGATATCTCTGTGGCCTTCAGAAGAATCGTACCAGTGAGCTCGGAGCATGCCCTCTGGAAGACAAGAGAAGAGGCTGCTCTTGCTGTAGATCCACTCCTTAGCACCTACCTGGGTGAAATTTGAGACTGGACTGTTTTTCCTGGGGTCCTTCTCCCCATCTCGGCTCCCTCTTCCTCCGTGGAGGAGGGGTGGTTCTTATTAAAGTTCTTGGTTTTCCCTAAATCTTGTAATAAAGTGGATTGTTCCACAAAGATATACCAGATATTCTGTTTTACATCCTCCCTGCACAGAATTGGGGTTGCGCATCCTCTAATCTGAGAAGCTTGTAGTAATGTAGTGTGGGGACTTAATTAGAACTAATGGAAATATTACTGAAGAGAATTATCCTGGCAACTCTCAATAGCAATGAATGTGGTTCCAAGAGAAAAAGGCCTGTGAGCCATACTGCTAGGCAGAAAGGCAGAGATTGTGTTACCTCCCTATGCTTATTACTTCACATTTTCAGAAGGGCTGAGGGGAACTTTTAGTCCTGTGGCCTGTGTTAATTAGAGCCAAGAGGTCCATAATAGAATAGCAAAGTCCCATGAACCAGCCTGTGTAGGGCATCAGAAAAGTGGCAAGGTTGTGGGCCCCAAAGCAGTTTGGGGGGCACTTACCTGAACAGTTGAGTGTCCTCAAGATGAGGCAGGAGCTGGGCCTTCCCCTTGGCATATCAGAAAGGGGTCCCGATGCGTGTGTTTGACCTAGAAATGGAGAGGAAGCATGGGGATAGGCGGAAGCTGGAGTGTTAGGTGCATACAGGACCTATGTGGGGTAAAGGTTGGGGAAGGAGGGTGGGTCCAGCACCCCAGAGCAGAGACTGACAGCAAAAGACAGCTGAGTCACAGAAGACAAAAGAGGAAAGCCTCTAACTCAATAGGGAATGTTCAGTGATGCCAAATGTCACTGAGCGTTTGCACGGTCTTATGAGATGTGCTGGTGGATGGTGTGGCGTGCCACCCAGACCACTTTAGGACTGAAACCCTCTCTCCTAGCTGCTGGGAAAGTTGGCTGTGATGACTAAGCCAAGTCTTTTGCCTGGAATTACCTCCTTCAGAAAAGAGCAGCCTTAATCCAAGTTTATCCTCCCTCTCTAGAGGCAGCCTAAGTTCAATACCTGGATCACGTGGGAATGTAAAGGCTCTCACCCTTGCCTCAAAGCACAGCTCTCTGCAGGGCACCCAGCTCAAGGGAACCCCACAGGGAACAGCTGAGATCCTTGCTGAAACCACATGACAGTTCAACTCCTTCCACCCGATCCCACTTCCTTCCCGCCCTCACAGTTGTTGTTTCTGAGAGCACTCCCCAGTAAAATTTCATCTCATAGTCTTTTTCCCAGAAATCTGACCTAAGACAAATGTATAGTTTATTCCTAGAGATTAAACTGCAAAAATCATTCATGTTTGAGGCTGTGTCTCCCTTGGCTCTTTCCTGAACTGATGTCTCACTTCTCCACCTCAATCACCCTTTC
>NW_006443138.1:18448030-18451346 GCF_000325575.1 Pteropus alecto | reverse complement strand
AAATTGTACTAGTAGGTGCTGCCACATCACATGTGCAGAACGGCCTGACAAATCTGGGGGACAGTTGCTTCAGTAAGGTTATATTCCCAGCTGTTTTGTCACATCTTCCACATCTTCTTTCACCCTCCCATACCCCTTATTTTGCAGAGTTGTTACACTATAATCTCCCTCCTTCTTTGTTTCTATTATTCACCTGCTATTGCAGAGGACTGCTATCACCTTACGTCCTCTTTAAAGTCAAAGGACATGCAGCTCACTAATTAAATGTGCAGATCAAGCTGAAATGAAAGGCATAGCAAAACCTTTGAGGAAAAGCAGGTAACTTAAAGGGGCTGCATAACTTAGAAATATGGGTGGGAAATTACCAAATGAGCCTTAGCACAGAGACCTGAAAGCTAATACAGCTGGAAATGAACGTGAAACATAGTTATTTAAATTTCCAGGGAGAAATTTGGAAAGCGACAAGACCAGCAAGAAAGAAGAAAAAAAAAAAAAGAATGGGAAAGTGATATTAGACTCTTCAACATAAGCTTAAGTTGTGGTGAAGTAGAACTAAAAATGGTGCTTTTCTTGGCTTCATTTTAACTCGCAGTTCCACACTTGGGTGCAACGTGATCCTTCCATGGAACTGCCATGTGGTAGACACCATTTGATTTTCAGGTGCTTGAGTAATAAGTGTAAATAGACAAACAAGGGGCAATTGGGAGACAGCAACAGAAACAATCCTTGGATGGGAGTGACATATTACTACAAGGAAAGGAGATGGGATTGACACAGGTAATCTCATCTACTGCCAACGGAGAGTGAAGATGAAGGTGAGCATGGGAGCAACACGTGCTCTAGGGAGGAAAAACCTGCGCTAGAGCATTACTTGTCAAAATGGGACTAGGGCTGGAAGAAGAAAAGGTAGTTTTGAAAAGTTGCCGGGTACTTCCCAGTGGGCAGCCACTATGGCAGTCAAGTAAAGAGAGCTGTAAAGAGGCATCACTGCAGATACAGACTAGACTGTGAAAACAGCCCTTTTGGGGGGTGATTCTGAACCTGAAACCAGCTTCAATATTCTGATGAGGTGGCATCATTAACCCAGGCACAGAGTTGATCAGTTTAGAGAACATCTGGTCTATTATCTCATTTTTAATTGATTCAAGAAAAATGATTGAAGAAGTAGAATGTGTATCCAGAAGTAGAGCTGATGGTTCACTAGTCTGTAAACTCATATAGGGTTGGGACCAGGTCTTATTCATCTCTGTGTCACAAGTGTCTATTGTAACAGATATGCTTAGTAAATGCTTTATGAATTAATTAATGACAGAAATCTCGGGGACAAAATATTCCAGACTACATTTCTGGCAGTCACCAGTCAGTACTTCTGAGGATTTTTGAGAACTTTCCCCAGAGGGTCTGTATTCAAGAAAGATCTGTGCTTCGCTGCCTGTCCTGGGCTCAGAGTGTCCTTTTTCAGAGGTAAAATCTCCCTCAGCATAGGGTCAGGCAGGCTCCCACATTTAAAAATTAGATAGCTTCCCTCTTTCTTAAGTCCAAGTGTGAAATGGAAGAAGCCAATAAGTATTCACTGATTAATTGAACAAATGTTAAATGCTATATAGTTTAGCAGTTAAGAGAATGGCCCTATGAGCCAGATGGCCAGATTTCAAATTCTGTCTCTGATACTTCCTAATTGGATATATCCTTTAGTAAGTTTATCTAACTTCCATGTGTTTCAGTTTCTTCTTTTGTAAAATAAGGTTAAAAAGTCCCTGATAAATGAAGTCGTTGTGATGATTAAATTAAATAATCCATGTAAAACATTTAGAAGAATGCTGATAAGTAACAGCTGTATAATATGTGATAGGATGAATACATGGTTTCTAATTCTGATTCAGGAGTAGGTACATCCATGGGGCGAATGTCAGTCACATAATCGAATCAACTGGTGCTTTGCTGATGGACTTTCCAGTCTTCTGCTGTTTGAGTCCTATAGCACATTCAACTTTTCTTATTTTCTTACCAGTGAATCTTGGGCATTAATTTTCCTAGAAAAGAGATACTGGCTCAAAGCCTAGATGGATACGCGAATTATGTAGATGCTACCATTTTGCATTCCCACCAGTAGTATTGAGGAATGGCTCTTCCTTGGCATCGCCAGCAGGGTATGTCACCACACTTTGGAATTTTTGTCAGTCTAATAGGTGAAAGAAAAACTACCTCAGTGTAGTTCTGCTCCTTTGAAATATAAAGTGAGGCACAAAGCATTATCTCTAGAGATTTGGAAATGATGTCATAATGTTACAGATAACATATCAGAAAGTGAATGGGGTTTTTACTGGGGTCTGTCTAAACAGACCTGTGTATATAGTCACAGATTCCCATGGGGGCTGAGTCTGTGACCCTTCTTACTATATTGATAATTTACTGATAACCCCCAGCTGCCCATTCCTCCATCAGAATCCTCAGTTAAGTCTAGAGCTAAAGTCTCTGATAAATGAGTTTATGTTTCAGCTTGGCCAGCCTGCCAGATGCTTTCAGGGTCTGCTTGCAACAATGAAGCATTTTCCCTTTTGTGATAAGTGAGATCTGAGAAATTTCTTCCTCTTTAATTACTGCCTGCGTTTGCCATCATCTTAAATGAAAGAGACCTCAAGAATCATCTTGTTCAATTTCCTAACCTCGAATTTCAAACTTGTATGAGGACTCATATTTCTTCAAAGTATTTATTGTACTTGGTAAGTTGAAAACTGCTAAGATAAGTAACAGATGATAAAACAGGTATGGGAAGGTGGTTTTACACAAGGTCAATAAGTTAGCAGGGTCTCAAGCCCATGGCTAGAACTTCCCCTCAAGTAAGCCCAGGCTTTTTTAAAGGATAAAAACACTGCCATTTCCCTAACTAGTCTCCATAATAATTAATCTTTCTCTGTCAGGAAACTCTTCTCCACTTCAGAACTTAATCCATCCTTCACTCCACCTTCTCTGGTACTTGGCTGAGGACAATTCTATTTAAATCATACTTCATCAAAACACATTAATACTATTCTAGTAAGAACAGCAAAATTTTAGCTTCCACAAAGTTTTAAATAAATTTACAAGGTAAGTTAGTCATTGGAAAGTGTTTATTTGTAAATGCTTGGATCTTTTTTAAAAACATTGTGATGATCCATTATACTCTTCAGCTATTAAAATAATAAATAGCTGTGTGTACTGTAGAAGAATCTCAGACTTAATCATTTAAAAAGCAAGAAGCAAAAACTATATATGGTCTTATACTATTTTGTTTAAAAAATAAAACCAAGCAAAATTATATATTTATATATATTTA
>NW_006443138.1:18369820-18447898 GCF_000325575.1 Pteropus alecto | reverse complement strand
ATGCCTCTGATAAGGGCCCAATATCTAAAATTTACAAAGAACTCATATGACTCAATAACAACAAAAAACAAACGGTCCAATCAATAAATGAGCAGAGGATCTGAACAGACACTTCTCCCTAGAGGACATACAAATGGCCAACAAATATACGAGAATATGCTCAGCATTGCTAGCTATTAAATCACAATGAGATACTATCTCACATCTGTTAGAATAGCTATAATCAACAGGACAAGTAATAACAAATGTTGGAGAGAATGTGGAGAAAAAGGACCTCTCACCCACTACTAGGGGGAATGCAAATTGGTACAGCCACTATGGAAAACGCTATGGAGGTTCCTCAAAAAAATAAAAATTGATCTACCATATGATCCAGCTGAGTAGTTACCCCAAAGACTTGACAACTCACATCCAAAGAGATATTTGCACACCGATGTTCATAGCAACATTATTCACGGTGGCCAGAATACGGAAACAACTGAAGTGTCCTATGATAGGTGATTGGCTAAAGAAGCTGTGGTACGTATATACAATGGAATATTCCTCAGCCATAAGAAGAAATCTGTGATAACATGGATGGACCTTGAGATAATCATGTAAGTGAAATAAGCTAGACCTAAAAAGTTGAAAATCATATGATATTACTTATATGTGGGATATACCTAAAAGCAACAAATGAACAGGACAAACAGAAACTCGTGGACATGGACTATAGACTAGTGGTTACCAGAGGGTAGGGGGTGAGGGTGGAGAAGAAAGGTAGATGGGGTAAAAAGTATCAAATATGTGGTGACAGAAAGAAATCTAACTATGAGAGGTGAACATACAGTGTAAATATAAATATGCCTTACTGTTAAAGTGTACAGCTGAAACTGGATTTCATTAACCAATGTCACCATAAAAAATAAAAATTAAAAAGAAAATTTTTAAAAAGGAAAAAAATTAAAACGGTATAATTAGAATAAAAAAATAGAAATGTGTAATATATTACTTGAGAAATTTTTAAAAACATGATGGGACCAAAATATAAGCAAAAAACAAACAAACACAAACAAAAAACCCACTAACAACGGAAACCCAACAACGGACAGATCACGGTACACATACCTTCTGTTAAATGTCTGTTCCATTTGGGAGTCCTCAAGTTCATCTAGCTCATACTCCCACTCAGGGAGAGTTGAGGAGGAGGAGAAAGGAGGCAAAGCCCGTCTAAGAGCCGTTACTGACGTCTCATTCGCGCTCACTGTCTGGAAGCGTTGACCAACCGCCTCCGGTCTCCCTGGGTGCAGAGATGGCCCTGGGCCATAAACTCGCGCTCACCTCTGGGCTTGTGCCTGTGAGCTTTAGGGCAGAGGCTGGGGCAGAAACCAAGATGCCCGGTGCACTCGAGGGGTGCTGCTGTCAGCTGAGGGGAGGCAAAGAGCACACCACACCGCACACACTTGGCCTCAGCAGCCACAGCTCAAATCAGAGACTGAGGGCCGGTGGGCCAGGGCTGTGGAGGCTGCAGTGAGCGACCTGTACTCACCCTGGCAAACAGCCATCTGTCCTGGAAACTGTCAAGTACAGCGCCGGGCCAAAAAGTGCTGCCTTATTTTTCCTAAAGGGGAGATTGGACATCTTTCAGAAAGAGAAACCTACCTCCACATGGCTTCCGTGTCTCAATCTAGAGCTAGAAGAGTTGGGTAGGTAAGATGACAGAAGGTTTCTAAAAGACAGTGCTACAGACATGGAGGGAAAACGGAGCCTTCAGTGTTCTCACCTGTGATTTGTACTCATCACTATGTAGTTTATTACTGTGGTAATTTGCTTGTAACTCCTGACATTGTTTATGGATCCTAAAGGACTCTACCTCCACTTCCTAACCACAGGATAATTTTATTAGTTTATACAACAGAAATTACATTCGCCCCACAATTTCCAATATTTTGTATTCACTGATTATAACATGCGGTGCTGTTTTTCACTTTTGAGGGAAATCTCCTCTTGTACATGTTCATGTTATAGTGGAAAAAAATAACTTGGTCATTAAAAACAAAATATATTGGTTTATGGAGAAATTTTTTTCTCACGTCGGGCATAGTAAATAAAAATTCATCTTTAATAGAGAAATTAAATCTATATTTTGTAGCATAGTACCAACAAATTGTTTATCTATAGCCATCTAATAATAAATTAATACTATAAAGCTTCCAATAAATTATACTTAGGTAAAACAGGTGACTATATAATTTGTCTAATATTCACATTTTAAATGATATCCTTTTGTGTTATATAGATAGAGCTTCCTTGACATCTGTAACCATTTTCCTTATAACTCTTTATTTTTCCATCTTTTTACAATGTACAAGACATCTTGAAAAAACAGCTCTTTGGAAAACTTGATTAATGTAGCAAAGGTCAATATGGTGAAGATTTGTGCAAAAAAGTCATATATGTATTGTTCTGTTTTTATTATGGGAGCTATAAAAGTATGAATAATTCTATTTGTTCCATTAATTCTCAAGTTTATGTAAATTATATATTACAGTTACCCTGTCACAAGCACAGTTGACTAACCTTGCTCCTGAAATGTATTCCAGACCATTCTGTCAGCATGAAGGAACTTGAAATCAATGATGCAATTAATGTGGGTTGAAGAGAGATGAAGAATCAAGATGACACCCAGGTTTGGGGCTCATGCAGGTTGAAATCTAACACTATTAACTGGGATGGGAACAGTGGGGAGATGAGCAGGCTTGGGGATGCAGGATATCAAGTATTGTGCTTTGCTCATGTGTTTGAGATGTTTATTAGACAGTGTAGTGGTGATGTTGGGTGGGCAATTAAAGATAACAGTCTGGAGCTCAGGGGAGGATAGGAATAAAAAATAAAATTTTGGACATTGTCAGCACGTAGGTGATAGTTGAAGCTAGGCAATGGGTTCTGTTTACTCTTCCTTTCCAGTTTATGCTCACTTCAGAATTTCCTTCTGCTCTACGGATGTGAGTTCCTGCTGGGTTCATGCTTTTCCTGGGTCTTTCTTCCCAATAATTCATGCAGACAAGGCTTATGCGCATGGAGACATGTTTGAGTGGAGGCTCTCAGAAGGCTGGAAGAGCAGCTTGGTGTTAAAGATCCTAGACTTCGAATCAGAGAACGTTGGTTTTAGGTCCATGGTGAGACACTTTTGCCTAGACTTTTAAGTTCCTTATCTAAAAATAGGGGTAATAATACTATTCAACTCATGCAATGACATGAGAATTTTTGTGTAAAATTATATAGCTATAAATAGACTTCATATGCAGTAGGTGCTTGATAAATGCAGTCGAAACTGAATTCTAATGTCGTTATTAAAGTGCAGCATCCTTAAGACTACTCATTTACTCTTTCCACAACTGAGACCGTTGTATAAGCTTGTTTATTGTCACAGGCAAGTACCATGAATTTCTTCATTTTGTCCTTCATTAAACCTCAATATTTGGGCATTCGGATCATGACAATCCATGATCATCAACTAGTGTTTGTTTGTTTACATTTTAGCCTTTATTGCCCACCACCCACCTCCAGGCACAGAGGCAACAGTTAAAGCTAAGAAAAATTATTTCTGTTTTATGATTATTAAAACATGTTTTTGAGACCAAATATGT
This sequence comes from Pteropus alecto, assembly GCF_000325575.1. Taxonomy (NCBI): domain Eukaryota; kingdom Metazoa; phylum Chordata; class Mammalia; order Chiroptera; family Pteropodidae; genus Pteropus; species Pteropus alecto. Next base: position 18,444,269 of record NW_006443138.1, on the reverse strand, counting down.
CTTTATTCTCTAGTAGTATGGCTCGTCCTTCTAAGAAAGAATAGACTGTGCTAATTTTCCATGTCCAAGATTTTCTTAATTGTGTCCTACATTTTTGTCCAGAGTCCATTAATTTGGAAGCCTTCCTAAGACATGTAAAAGTGAGCGACAACATCTTTTTCAAACACAAATTGGCTTTGATAATGTGTACTTTGGAAGCATGCAATTCAGTTATTTCTTTTTACATATATTCTTTCTACTCATGCTGAGAAAACCTCCAGAACAGTGACATTCATTAGAGCTTTTCTCAATCAATTCACAAATATTTGTTGAGCCCCTACTATGTATAGAACATAGCACTAAGCATGTGAGGAATGCAAATAAGTATCATGCACAATTATCCAGCTTGGGAATTAGTTATTGGGGAAGATTTAGCTTTGTAAGAGAGGAAAATTATTCTAGAAACTTAATGCTGGAATGAACCTTAGGATGCTGTCACTCCACTTCCTGCTTAATACACAAGCTCCTTCTTCAGCTCCCCGCATTGGTATCGTCTCCCTCAATTGATCTCTGTTAGTGAGAGAGTTCACTACCTCCCTAGGTTTCTTGTTGGAATTTTGTACAAATTTGATCCTTAAAGTTAGGTCTTGATATTGTATAGAGATCTCCTCTGTGGCTTGCTCTTAATGTTTCTGTCACATGGCCGGCCAACAAAAATTTGAAGATCTCTATAAAGGCTCTTATGTTTTAATAACTTGTATTTGCGCACAGAGGGCTTTTGCATATCTCCTCCTTCCAGCAATCATGAGAGACAGACGTCATGCTCCTCATTTTACAGATGAGGAAAATGAATCTTAGAGTTCAGTGACTAAGCTCAAGATCACACAGCTAGTATAACAAAAATTTTAAACTCGCAGTTGAAATTCCACAATCTTTGTTCTTTCCACTAAACAGTGGCATCTATGATTGTAATAGAAAGAGATTCCAGAAAGCACTTTGTGATTGGTAACCAAACGAATTATGTGAAAAGAATATGGAACAAGACACCAGTCTATGCTGGAGGTGACTGAGAAGGTTCGTGGAGCATAAGCACTTCTCTCTTGCCCATGGGCTGAGTGATCGCAATGGAGGTATTTTCAACAGGATGCCAGTGTCTTCAGCAAAAAAGCTTGTTTCTGCTGTGAAACACTTTGTGGTTTTTGGTTGAGCGACAAGAAACTATTCTATAGAAACCCAGCCTTTAGTAGTTTAGTGTGTATGAACTGTATTAAGTTTGTGGAATGGAACAGTAATTTTCCCCTTGGCCTATGATTAATAATCTATTTGCTGGGTGGTACGCGTAAGTGCTATATTGCTGGAGTAAATGCTTAGCGAGTTTCTCGCTGTTCTTTACCCCTTCACATCTTACTCAGACTTTTAAAATATGGCCTTGATTTACCTCTCATTTCTTTGAATCCATACAATCTTTGCTTTCTGCAATTAAAAGAGAAGTCCTAATTTTGGGAAATACAATTCCAAATGTTTTCTACAGAAAGATGCTTGAGTTTAAATATGTCTAGGAAAGGGAACTTTTTTAAATGTTTCTATTTTAGTTCTTCAAACCATTGTCAAGCATTTAGAAAGACTTGAAGTAAACATCTGAAGCCCTGATTAACTCAATTCTTAATGTGCTTATTATCTTTTAGTAAATATTAGCATACATTCTTTTTTTCTGGGAACCCTGCAAGATGTAGGGGATGTAAAAAAAAGATATCAGGAAAGTCAAGAAAGTATTCATAAAAAAAGGTGATGATGGAATGGCCCGAAGGAACTAGGTGGGGAATGTAGTTGTGGAAAGACTTTCTGTCTCCTAAGGCTTGGCCCTGTATGCCAGTAAGATCTCTACTCTTCTATTAACCTTATTGAAACAGAGCACATATCATGGAAGGACTGCTTGTCTTGGCCCTTATTGGTACTGTCTTTCATTTTGTAATCTGTTAGGCGTGTTCTACAGCTTGCTGTTTTGTGTTTCTTCTCTAATAATGATGATTGGGACCCGAGTCCCACTTTATGTCCTATGGTCGTATGGTACCATTAACTATCCTTATCTTTGTTGTCTTATGACCTTAAAGCTTGTATTATTATTATTATTATTTATTATTTATGCCTATAGCACCTGGTATTCCTAGATACTGTGGTCTCCCATCCAAGTACTAACCAGGCCCGACCCTGCTAAGCTTCTAAGATCAGACATTGGGCTTGTTTAGGGTGGCATGGCCGTAGACCATGGACCGTGGCTCCACTGGGGTGCGAACCCAGGACTTTCTGCATGGAAAGCAGACGTGCTAACTGCTATACTATGGAACCACGTCTGACCTCAAAATTTTAATACCACCTTTCCCTTTCTTTCTCAGCCCTCTAAGCCTTACTAGATCTCCAGTGGTATATGTTGTTTCTTAAAGGTCAAGCTTCCATTTAGCCATATCTCTGTTAATTGTTGGGCTTATCTCTTTCATATTGTTTCTTAATTTTCTAATGATTCCTCAGGAAAAAAAGAAACAGCAAATAACTATACATTATGACAAAGTTTAGCACAAATCTTCATTTTGTTTACAGTTCTGGCATGTCGGATTGTATTTAGCGTGTATTTAGGCAACAAGTAAGATCATTATCAAGCAGAAAGAAAACAGATTCTCTGTTGGAGAAGGGAATCAGAAATAGTACTTAAATGACAAGTTGAACACAATGAAACCTAATTGTTGCCCATGAAGTCAAACTTTTAAAATTAATTTTGTTATACAAATGAAAACACATATTTTAGTAAAATATTTTTATTTCGAAGATATTTCTATAAACCACATTTTTGTCTCTCACTTTATTCCTATTTATTTTCTTCATTTAAAACCTCAAATTTAATAGAGAAAGTAAAAGGAAAAATGTCCCCAAAAACTTATGTTTTGGATTTTCCTGACAAAATTCTTAATTACTTAGTTATTCCCTGCCTCCCTACCATCCCTTCCACCTATCCTGGGCCTGCAGCCCTCCAAGGGGAAGCTCAGGCCAGAGAGAGCCATTTAGGTAGCAGGCTGCTTAGAGTGCTCTGAATCCAAGCATGAGGCCCAAGACAGAGGCCATTTGCATTGTCTCAGTCAGAACACTGACTGGTCGCCCTCAGAGCAGCAGTGGTGCCATCGACCAGATGAGACACTGGGGATCATGAATGCAGTCAGAGGTTTTTGCTCAGTGCTGCTTCTGACCCAGATCTGCATAGTCAGGGAGCTGGAAGGTCATGGTCATGTTTAAATGATGTTTTAGTATTCCCCAGCATGCATCGCTCTTGACAACAAATCGTATTCCCCCCAACTCCTCCCGAAAATCCTCCAAAAGCTAAGTATACCATGTGTACCCTTGCCGCTGATTATTGTTTTCCTTATTTTGCATTAAACTTCCCTTTTCATAAAGTGGATGTCCTATTTCTAGGACAACCAAATGTGTAATCGGTTCTGGGAAAACATGCGGAAACCTATTTTTCTCCTTGGATTGTTTCTTGGTTATTGGTTAACTTCACTCATGTGGTTATAAGAATGCAAATCTTTCTTCAAGCAGCTTTTTGATGTCTACCCTCCTTCTAATCCAAACTCCCTCTTTAAACAATACTTTCCTTTTTCATTTTCTTAACTTGAATATTTCCCATACCTTCTTTTTCAAAGTCAATTTAAAAATTCCCCATTCCTTTTCTTTTTCCATTTGTCTTACTTTGCTGCATTATTGCAATAGTGAAATAATGATTGCGCTATTACAATAAACCCCCATACTGTACTGTAAAAAAATCTGCTGCCAAGACCCTTCTTCTATGAGGTGATATTTCTGTAACCAAACTCAAATACAATAGCCCAAGCCATGACTTTCAACCACCATAGAAAAATTGACCAAATTCTTTGCTCATCATTCTAGGTACTGCCACATTTCTCTGGGTCTTTTATGTGAGAAATTGAGATTATTTTTCATCAGGAGGTACATAATATTCCTGCAGGCTAAGTCAGAAACACTTTAAGCTGGTCCGATCCTGGCAGATTATGGATATTGTGGCAGACTGCATATTGAAATGCAGAAACTTTAGAAAGTGACATCAGAAACATGGCGGAGAGAGAGATGTCCCTAGATCTCTCCCCTTGAAACAACAATAAGCTGAACATCTAAAACTCAACAAAAAACACCCAACCTGCATACCAGCATGTCTGAGCATGGGATCTGAGCATAAGAGCTACAACAGGTCAGAACTCCGGGAGTTGGACAGTGGACTGGGAGAAACAAAGAAGCTGTGACTCGCAGCCAGAGCTCCCTGCAGGAGGACAGGGAGGGGAGAAGGTGCTGTGGATTCCCTGCACAACACTGCATGAAAGAGCTGTGAGTTCCATACGGCTGGTGGCAGTGTCCAGGGATCAGGGCAGAAAGCAGAGAAGTGAGGACTGCAGAGAAGCGGGGATGACAGAGAAGCAATAGTTGATTAGTACCAGCCAAGACAACAAAACACAAGGCTGAGCCGCAGCCTCATCCCCCAACTCAAAGAGCCCCTTGCCCCATATCCTCCGAGAAAAAACAATGTGGAGGCGCAGGGGAATATGAGCAAACGCTACTAAAACTGACAGAGACGGAGACTGAGGGTAGCAAGCGTGACTAAAGATCTAAAAGAAAAAAAAAGAAAAGGCATTATTAAGACTTTATGTAAAGCAGGGATCCAAGAGGCTTAACCGCCACCTACTGGAAACCAAAAGAAAAACGCCTTTTTTGCAACAGGGAAAAGAGACACCTTTATATAATAAATCTTCTTTCTGGGAAAAAAGCAGAATAGACTTCCACTAATGCCCAGGTGGAGAAATAGTCCATTAAACACCATGAACAACCAAGGTGACAAGGCAGCTCAGAAAGAAAGAGAAAACTCTCTAGAAAATAAGCTTAAAGATGTAGAAATGTTTGACTTAAATGACAGAGAATTCGGGATGGTACTTGAGAAAAAATTCAGTGAGATCCAAAATAATTCATGTCAACAATTTTAGGAACTGAAAAATCAACTAGATCAGCAAGACGAATTTTTTATCAATGAGACTGAAACCTTCAAAAAGAACCAAATAGAACTTCTGGAGATGAAGAACACACTGCAAGAGATGGGAAGTGAAATAGCAAGCTTGGAAAATAGAGTCAACCAAATGGAGGACAGGATCAGTGATACCAAAGACAGAAATCTAGAAATAAATCAGAAAGAAGAAGAGAGAAACTGAGAAATACAAGGACTAGTTGATACCATAAGGAGAGGAAACAAAAATAATGGGCATTATCGAAGGTGAGGAAAAGAAACAGGGACAAGAAAGCATTTTCAGACAAATAGTGGATGAGAATTTCCCAATGCTAAGTAATGAGCTAGAGCTTGGAATTCAAGAAGTCAACAGAACACCCAATCACCTCAACCCAAAAAAGCCTTCACCAAGACACATTGTATTAAAGTTATCAAAAAACAATGATAAAGATAGAATTCTCAAGGCAGCCAGGGAGAAAAAACGGTAACTTATAAAAGTAAACCCATTAGATGATCCTTGGACTTCTTAGATCAAACTTTACAAGTCAGAAAGGAATGAAATCAAATATTTAAACTACTAAGTGAAAGGAACTACCAGCCTAGAATAATGTATCCAGCTAAGCTCTCCTTTAGATATGAAGGAGAAATTAAGACTTTTCCAGACATACAAATTAAGACTTTTCCAGACATACAAATTCTCCACTACAAGGCCTGCACTACATGAAATACTGAAAGGGGTTAGTTCACCTAAAACAAAATGACATAAAAAAAAATACATAATTAGGAGTAAGGTGACTATCAGGCAAATAGAAGCAGAGGAGTGCAACCCTTACAAAGAACAGGGCATTATAAGCTTAAATAATAAGAAGAGATTTGTTATAGCAAGCTGGTAATGAACTTTCAGCATACATAGGAGCAAATTGAAACAACAATGACTGAAAAGGAGAAGATTCAAAGACCCAAATTTGCAAAGGGTAATGGAGATAAGGCACACATGGAAGAAAATGGACTACTATACATATATAACTATCCTCTACATATTCGTAAAGATAACCACACACAGATTAAAAACTGAAGTATAAAATATAAAACAAGAAGGACCAGAGGGAAAATCCAAAAAGCCCAACCAAGAAAACAAACAAACAAGAAAAGAAAAAACAAACACACAAACAAGGACAAGGAAGCAATGGAAACACTGAGCTACCAGAAAGCAAAACATAAAATAATTATAGGAAAACCTCATATTTTAATAATCACCCTAAATGTAAATGGGCTAAACTCACCAATAAAAAGGCACAGAGTTGAAGAATGGATTAAAAGACAAAACCCAACCATATACTACCTCCAGGAGACATATCTCAGTTCAAAAGACAAATATAGACTCAAAGTGGAAGGATAGAAAATGACATTTCAAGCAAATGACATTCAGAGAAAAGAGGGAGTAGCGGTACTAATATCAGACGAAATAGACTTCAAAATAAAAAAGGTAAAGAAAGATACTGAGGGACACTTCATAATTATAAAGGGAATCATGCACTAAGAAGACAAAACACTTATTAATATCTATGCTCCCAATCAGGGAGCCCCGAAACATGTAAAGCAATTACTTACAGAACTGAAGGGAGAAACAGACCAAAACAATATCGTAGCAGGGGACCTAAATACTCCACTGTCAGATATGGATAGATCATCCAAGCAGAAAACCAATAAGGAAATAACAGCCTTAAATGACACATTAGACCAACTAAACATAATTGACATTTACAGAGCCTTCCATCCCCAAACAGCTGCTTATACTTGGAACAGTCTCAAGGAGTGACCACATCCTGGGACACAGAAATAGCCTCAACAAATATTAAAGTGTTAAAATCATACCAACCATATTCTTTGATCATAATGCTTTGATGCTGAAGATCAACTGTAAACAGAAAGCAGGAAGAACCACAAATACATGGAGATTAAACAACATGCTACTGAAGAATGACTGGATGAGGGAAGAAATAAAAAGAGAGATCAAGAGATACATAAAAATGAATGACATTGATAGTACAACATATCAAAAATTTGGAACATGGCAAAAGTGATAGTAAGAAGGTCACATCATCACAGGCCTATCTCAGAAAGAATAAGCCCAAATAAACAATCTAATGCTTCATTTTAAAAAAACTAGAAAAGGAAGAACAAATGAAGCCTAAAGTCAGCAGAAGGAAAGAAATAATCAAAATTAGAATAGAAGTAAATGAAATTGAAAACAAAACAAAACAAACAAACGAACAAACAGAAACAGTAGAAAAATGCAACAAAGAGCTGGTTCTTTGAGAAGGTTAATAAAATTGAAAAAGCCCCTGGCTAGACTCAATGAAAAAAAAAAAGAGAAAGGATACAAATAGACTAAATCAGAGGTGAAAGGAGAGATATTATGACTGACATCGCAGAAATACAAAGGATCATATAAGAACACTAAGAAAAATTATACAACACCAAATTTAATAACCTATATGAAATGGACAAGTACTTAGAAAGATACACTAGACTGAATCAAGAAGAATTGGAAAATCTAAATAGACCATTCAGTAGTATGGAAATCGAAACAATCATCAAAAACCTACCAAAAAGTAAACGTCTAGGACCAGATGGCTTCACCAGTGAATTCTACCAAACATTCAAAGATTTAATACTTTCTCCTCAAACTCTTCCAAAGAATCTAAGAGGAGGCAATACTTCCCAACTCATTTTATGAGGCCAATATTACCCTGATACCAAAACCCGGTAAAAGATAACACAAAAAAAGAAAACTACAGACCAATATCTCTCATGAACACAGATGCTAAAATCCTAAATAAGATATTAGCGAACCAAATACAGCAACGTGTTAAAAAGATTATACATCATTACAATGAAGTGGGCTTCATCTCAAGGGCACAGAGAGGGTTCAATAAACACATATCGATTAATATGATACACCACATAAACAAATTAAAAAATAAGATCATATGATCATATCAATAGATGCAGGAAAAAAGCCTTCACACAATACAGCATCCACTTATGATCAAAATCGGTATAGAAGGAAAGTACCTTAAAATAATAAAGGCCATATCTGACAAATCCTCAGCCAACATTATACTTAATGGTGAAAAACTAAAAGCCTTCCCTCTAAGATCAGGAACAAGGCAAGACTGTCCACTATTGCCACTGTTATTCAATACAACATAGGAGGTCCTAGCGAGTGCTTTCAGACAAGAGAAAGATATAAAAAGCATCCAGATAGGAAATGAAGAAGTCAAACTGTCACTATTTGCAGATGACATGATTCTCTATATAGAAAACTCTAAAAGACTCCACAAGAACACTGCTAGTAACAATAAGCAAATACAGTAAAGTCTCTGGATAAAACATCAACGTTCAAAAATCCATAGCATTCCTATATTCTAATAATGAAGTATCAGAAAAAGAAGTGGAAAAAATAATCCTTTTGCAATTGCAACAAAAAGAATAAAATATCTAGGAATAAATTTAATGAAACATGTGAAGGACCTATATAATGAAAACTACAAGATCCTATTGAAGAAATCAAAGAAGATACAAAGCAGTGGAAAGATATTCCATGTTCTTGGATTGGAAGAATCAACATAGTTAAAATGACCATATTTCCTAAAGCATTATACAGATTTAATGCAATCCCCATCAAAAGCCCATAGATATTTTTTAAAGAAATATTTATGGAAGCACGAAAGACCTCTAATAGCCAAAGCCATCCTGAGAAAAAAAGAACGAGGCTGAAGGCATCACTCTGCCCGACTTCAGATTATACTACAAAGCAACAATATTAAAAATGGCATAATATTGTCAGAAAAAAAGACAGACTAGTGGAACAGATTCAAGAGTTCACAAATAAACCCATGTTTATATGGACAAATCATTTTTGACAAAAAAGCCAAAACATACAGTGAAGAAAGGAAAGCTTCGTCAATAAATGGTTCTGGGAAAACTGGAGAGCCACATGCAAAAGAATGAAATTAGACTGTTGTCTATCCCCACACACCAAAATTAACTCAAAATGGATTAAGGACCTGAATATAAGACCTGAAACAATAAAATGCATAGAAGAAAACATAGCAACTAAACTCAAGGACCTTGGACTTAAAGAGGATTTTATGAATTTGACCTCGAAAGCAAGGGAAGTAAAAGCAAAAATAAATGAATGGGACTACATCAAACTAAAAAGCTTCTGCACAGCAGAAGAAACTAAACAAGTTAAAGACACAACCATCCAAATGGGAAAATATTTTTGCAAGCAAAGGCTCCTTATAATAAGGGCCTAACATCCAAAATATACAAAGAACTCATACAACTCAATAACAACAGAAAAAGAAACGATTCAATCAAAAAATGGGCAGAGGAGACCTGAACAGACATTTCTCCTAAGAAGACATGGCCAACAAACATATGAATAGGTGCTCATCATTGCTAACTGTTAAGGAAATACAAATCAAAACCACAACGAGATACCATCTCACAGCTGTTAGAATAGCTGTTATCAACAGGACAAGTAATAAGTGTTGGAGAGGATGTGGAGAAAAAGGAACGCTCACCTACTGCTGGTGAGACTGCAAGTTGGCACAGCCACTATGGAAAACAGTATTGAGGTTCCTCAAAAGACTAAGAATAGATCTACCATATGATCCAGCAATCCCTGTACTGGGTTATTTACACCAAAGACTTGAAAATTCATATCGCAAAAGATATTTGCACTCCTATGTTTATAGCAGCATTATTCACGGTGGTCAGGGCATGGAAGCAACCTAAATGATTGGCTAAAGAAGCTGTGGTACATATATCCAATGGAATATTACTTGGCCATAAGAAAAGATGGCAAACTGCCATTTGCGACAACATGGGTGGACCTCAAGCTAATCATGAAATAAGCCAGAGAGAAAAAGTTGATATCACTTATATGTGATATCCATTATGAATCTGACCTCGAAAGTAAGGGAAGTAAAAGCAAAAATAATTTGATATATATGTTTTTTATGATATCATGATATCACTTATATGTGGGATATAAACCTAAAAGCAACATATGAACAGGACAAACGGAGACTATGGACATGGACAATAGACTAGTGGTTACCAGAGGAGGGGTGGGAGTGAGGAATATGGAGGTAGATGGGGTAAAAGTGGTCAAATATTAAAAAATAAAAAATAAATAAAAATAAAAATCTGGAAAAAAAAGAAAAGAAAAAATTGCAGTAATTAGTAAAAGAAATTTAATACGATAAACAATGTGTGCCAAAAAAAAAAAAAAACACTTCAATATTAATGGTTTTAGTTCTCACACATTGTTGAGTTGTACTTGTTGAAAAACTATTAAAATATTTTCGTAGTGCTGTTGAAATACCTGTGCCCAGAGTCTCCCAAGTGTCTTCTTTCTGCTATTTCAGTCACTCCGGTTCCTTTCTTGGGACCCTGGTCCTCTCTATGATCAATTTCTTTTGGTTTGTGACAATTATAGTTATTAGTTATATAAAATTAAATATTTTTAATATCACCATTTGAATCAAACATATCATTATTTGAATCAAACATAAAAGAACATTAAAGTTGATAAAATCACCCAAGACATAAGGATCAAAGATAGAGCCCTAAAGCCATTAACATTTAAAAAGAGGAGAATCTAAAGATGGATAGTGTTATTAAAGATGTCAGAGAAAAACTGTAAGCATTTACTTTTATAAAGGCAAAGGGAAAAGAACCTTTTATCTGTCATGTTTTCCTTAAATGATTGTTGGAATTGTTGAAAGAATATTGTTGTGAGATGTAAACCATACTAAGTGATTGCTTTAGCATTTGTCAATTTAGTCAACTCATCCTCTACTCACAAAGAGGGTAAATGATGTAGTTACTTTCCTTGCTTCTACTTCTCAGCCCATCATTAGTCATGAATATGTAGAATGAACAGAATATTCACTAAATATTTTGGATTGTGTAGACTTTTGTTTCAGAAAAATTTTGAAACTACATATCAAATAACATTTAGTATGGAAGACAATATAACAAAATCTTTTGTTACAATAAAAAAGAATGTCCACAATATATTGCATATATAACAATATAAGAAAACGAATTAATATAATCTCATGACATGAATTGATTTCAATATTTTTCTTTAGTATTATGGTTTTAAAATCTTTTTTTTTTTAAAAAATCTTTGAATTTTTTTCTTAAATTAGATGCTATATTTTTGGAGGTTTTTGTGTAACACTCAATTTGAGGAATTTGGTGCTTAAATGTATATATCAAATTCAGAAAGTGACTTAGGTACAGGCAAGTATTTATTTACAGTATCTAACAGATGACTTCTGACTGTGTGAACTCAGATGACCAATTTTTTTTTTTCTGTAACATGTGGCTAATAACTGTATCTACATCACAGGGTTAGTGTAAGGATTAAGAAAAATAAGGCACATAAAGTACTCTGTTCATCGAAAAAGCACATACTTAATATGGAATTAATACTTGCTAATATTATTAAATACAACATGGCCAAAAAGACAAGTGTTTCTTTACTTTTAGGCTGAAATCTTCTTCCAAGCTTTGCTCTTCCCCTTCTGTGTGCTACATCCTCCTCCCACACCATCACCATGTGTTCATTTTCCACTCTGTGACAGAGAAAGTACTCAATAATAATTAGCTAAAAGATAGAAATTGAACATCTAATATTTGAAGCATTTTTATTATTAAATTTAAAAGTGGATACTTTTACCTCTGCGACTGGGGTTCCCAGATTCTCCTTTTGGGATCTTTCCACCCTCACTCCACTTCTTATTTTCAAAGGTATTAGCCTTTGTGTTAAATCTCCATTTTCCTCCTATTAAAATCTATACATTCACTAAAGGCTTATAAGAAAGCATGAAAAAACATGAACGCCGAAGCCAGTCATATCTGGATTTAAATCTCTATTCTGTCATTAAACTAGTTGTATGACTTTTTATAATTTTTTTCTAAGTATCACCTCTGTATAATCTCTAAGTTAGGAAAAATCACCTCATTAATTAATCGAGATGACTAAATAAGCAATTTAAAGCCGCAGGTACTTAGTGAGAAACTCAACAGATATTTTGTCTTTTTCTCATTTACATAAAGACCTAAATTAGTATTAGCTATTTTTGACTAATATTCCACAAATATTTTGTGCCTCATAGCTTTGTACATGCATTTGAGATAGGTGTCAAATATTAGTGAAAAAGAATGAGAAAGGAATACGTATAAGCAATGAGATCTTCTCAGTACCACTGTAAATAATTTCTGCAAGTACACAGAAAACTTTGTTTCCCACGGAAAATCCTAATCCTGATTATTGAGGACATAGCTCTACTTGTTTTCTTAAATTCTTCTCAGTTGTTATTGGTATTATTTGAGTGTGCTCTCTCTCTCTCTCTCTATATATATATGTTTATATACACATATATATAGTGATATATATCAACATAAATATTTGCCTGTCACTAACAAGTGAAGCAAAAGTAAATTATGCAAGATGTTCCTTAAGAGGTTTATTGTAACTGTTTATATTGTTTTCTTGTGGAGCATGTCTCAGAGTGTTTATTTACCCATAGCAGGGAAGGGGCACCCAGGGGATCAAATCTAATTTAATTAAAAAATATACTTTAAAGGTGGTCTTGGAAGAGACTGAGAAAAAGCTCTCTTGGCTGTGTTGAAAGCTAAGGATTAGTAGCAAAGTTCTGACCCGAAATTTAGGTCTTGTGATTTCTCTCCAGGAGATTTTTCACTGCATAAAAAACCTGTCTGCAATGGCCTTATTATTTAATTCAGTCTTAATTGGATACAAACCGTTAAAATCCGAGAGATTGTTGGAAACCCTAAAAGTACACAAAGGTATTTTTAAGTGGTAGTATTAATCATCTGGAAGTAAAAAAACATCCTTCACGAATTCACCAAATCTTTCCGCTATAATATGTTTTAGGTTCATTTAACAGTTTTCAAATTTGAAAGTTTCAAGAACGCAAAATTTAATCTGTGGAGCACATGCCATGTTCAGGGGAAGATTCAGCCATTTTCAAAGGGAGGCTAAGCTTTGTGCTCAGTGATGTCTATTTAGGAATTCTCCACCTGTTCACTTATGATTATGTCTTGATTGCTGCAGGAGGTAAGTCAGCCTTCATCTTGTAATGAGATCCCTTGGAAAAGAGTTGGAAGCTAAGGAACCAATAGAGGATGGCTAAAACAGCTTTTCATAACCCGGCCAGAGTCACTGAGCTCTAGTGGGCCACCGTTTGACCAACAGCAAATGCCCAGTGTTTTTCTTTTGCAAGAGCTGAAAATAGCCAGCTTGGAGAGAAAGCCTAGGGAAACGGGTTCTTTGGGTCACCCACTTCTAGTCCCGTTACCGAATCTCACAGAGTATTCAGAAGGTGAGAGGTAGGACCATTTCTATGGTTACTCTACATCAGACAAAGGCCGGGGTCGGGCAACTGGTGCCTATCTTTCGGTTGAGTGGGTTGGAAAGGACTGGATGGCAGGGGGATTTGTTTTGTTTGGTTTTGGAGTGGGTTTCCCGGGTCAACCCCGCCCCTGACGCGCCCCGCCTGAGCGCAGCGAGGACGCGGCAGGGCAGCCGCAGCCGCCTCTGCGTCAAGGGGTGGTGGGGCGGGGAGGTGCAATTCGCAGCGGGGAGACCTAGATCCCTCCTTCAACCCTCTGCAGCCTCTCCCCTTCCCCCGCAGCCTTTTGGCGACCGCCGCACAGGCGGGCCGGGCACGTGGGAGCCTCCGTCACACCCTCACTCACACTCCTACACACCCGCGGGCACACACCCGTGCGCTGCATCTCGTGCTCCTTTCCTGGCCGACAAACAGGCGCTCGCGAGTCTCTCCGTGCCCCTCCGCAGGGCAGCTACCCTCTTCGACCCACACCCCCGGCTCGCCCTCAGCAAGCAGCTGATTCTCTCCAGACAGCTCCTTCGCGGCCTCCATCACAGCCCCCTGGACCGGACCTTTATGCCAGGGCTGCCACTGTCGGGACGTGGGAGCGGCAGGAGGCGCGGCTCAGACACGCTAACGGTAATGACACGCTCCCACTGCTGAGGGCCGGGTTTAGATAGGGTGGGGCGCACCGTTAGCCGTCCTGGAGCCCCAGGACCCAGGCTGGGAGCGGACTGATGGCTAGATCCCGGGAAGGACTCTGATTGTGTCCTGAGATGAGGGGAGGGAGGGAGGCTCTAGAGCCTGGGGAGGGCGAAGCTGGGTTCAGCGGGCGACCCTCCAGGCTCTGCATCCTGCACCTGCACAGAGCGGGGCGAGGGGACGAGAGGCGGCGCGTAGGGGGAAGGAAGCACATGGGTCGAAACGTGCCGCCATCCTTTCCTTCTTGTCGCGTAATTGCCCACAGCATCCCCGAGAGACTGACTAGTCGTTTCCAAATCAAGTCTGGGTTGGCTGAAGGGTGGCGTCCGACTGGGGCAACTCCAACAAGAAAGTTGGGAGGGTCGGGACGGAACGAGGCGCTCCCGCGGTTCTAGGTGAGATGGAAGGCGATCCTCGTGCGGGTGAACGGTGAGTCGGTGAGAGAGGCAGCCTCATTCTTCATTCGATTTTGGTTGCTCTTGCAACTGCTGAAGGCGATAATTGAAGGCGGTGTGTTTTCACGTGACCCCGATTCCCATCTGCCAGAAGTATCCTGCGATAAATGTCCCTAAAGTGGGCCTTTCGCCGTGAGCGAGGCACGTGGCTACGGAAACAAACAAACAAACAAAAAAAAAACACAGCCCATGTGTTTCTTTGCACCCAGGAAATTGAGTGTGGCGGTGAAGGGGATGGTGCCGAGATTTTAAGGCGAGCATAGGAAGAACTGGAAACTCAGACTGTTTGTACGTGTCATTCACATAGCTAGTCTGTGCGTGGCCCGGGCAGAGGACGGTTTTGAGCACAGGGAGAGCCTTTCAGTCGTAACACCTAGCCTTATATGAAACAAATCGTCCGAAACCTCTTGGAAACAGGTGTCACACACACGGTCGCAGAGGCCTCAGGGGCGGGAATTCCTTTCGGTTAAGCAGAGAAGGGGCGTTTGCGCGCGTTCGCGGATAGCCAAGCCCCAGGCTCGCGGTTTCCAGTGGCTATCTCTCCCTCTTCCCCTTCCTTTTGCTCGCAGGGAAATTCTGGAGTAAGACGGGGCGGGGTCCGCACTAGGGCGTGGTGACGTCAACAGTGTTTGGGTGCCTATGCAAATGACACTGCGACCGTTTCTCCCTGTCCGGCCGTTTTTCTTTCAGTTCTTAAAAGTAGACCCAGTCTTAGTCTGCACGATTTGTGCAGAAACCAAGAGGACTGAAGGTTTTGCTTTATGTACTGCATTTAGGCTCCCCCTCACCCAGTTTTTAAAGCTGTTTTATAGCTGTCAATGCCTGCTTGCTTTCCCGGGATCTCTGAAACAATGTGTTTGCTTTAAGGAATATTCTCTGTTGAAGCATCCTCACCCGGCTGCTTACCCTACCTACCCGGCCCCATTTCTGCAAGACGTGCTGAGAAGCAGCCCTGCTTGTCTCCAGCGCTTAGTAATGGGCTTGACTTGTAGTAGGTACTTAAAGTACTTGATGATGGACTCAATTTTCCTTGAAGAATACGTGTATTTCTCTCATTAAATTCGGAATATTCGACCATCGGACTCGTTTATTTTATTTTTGTGAGTATGAGTGAGTGCCTTTTCTATTCACATGAACAATGATAAATTATCCCACCAAATTTTAAATTGGATTCATTGATGCTTTTTCTCAAAATGAAGTATTCTATGCATTCTTTTTTCCAAAAAAGACAGAAATAATGAGTTTTAAAAAGAAGGTAATCTCTGTGGACATGTTTTCTTTTTCTGATTGCACAGTTAAATTCTTGATTCAAGAATTACTTTATAATTCCTATATGTGTAACTGGAGATATTAATATTTTAATGGCATTAAGAAAGATTTATACATGTTTCTAGGAAATTAATGCTCTATTATCCAATTAATAAAGTAAATAAGAAATACTCTCTTAGTCTGTTCAAACTGACATAAAAGAATACCATGAACTGAGTGGTTTAAAAACGATAGAAATTTATTTCTTACGGTTCTGGAGACTGGAGAGTCCAAGAGCAAGCAACGGGCAGTGTCTGAGGAAAGTCTGTTTCCTGTCCTCACAGGGCGAAAGGGGCTGCGTAGCTCCCTGGGGTCTCTTTTATCATTTCCCAAAGGCCCCAACACTTAATTCTATCACTATGGGGTTTGAATTTCAACATATGAATTTGAGCGGGAGGGCATATTCAAATCATAATAAATAATAAAGAATTTTAAAATTGGATCATAGCTATTTTGGGTGCCAATAATCAGTGAGATGCCTTTTCAATTATTGAAAATTTAAAATAAGATAGAATAATTACTAAAACCTAAACTCTATAATAATTGATTTACCCAATGATCATAGTTTAAATTTACTATGTGCATGTTAGAAAATATTCTTGTCCTGCCATAAAATAAAATTTGCATAAGAATAGGCAATAAATTTGCATTCTTTTGAACTCTGGAGTTATGATCCAGGTAATTTAAAAAGTCATTGACATAGAATGATGAACCTAAAAGAGACCATCTTGATTATCTAAAGTTCAGAAAGCTTTTCTCAATTTCTATTAGAGAGTATGTTAACTCTTATTACTATATACATATGCATGATTGGTTGGATATAATAATATGTTTCTTTGCAGAGTAGATTTTAAAATAGTTTCTGAGCAGATGGCGCTTTTAACAAAAACCATGGACATAGTCTGATGCATGAAAACATTCAAGGTTACATGACGTGAATCTTTATTTTCAATTTACCTTCTAATGTAAAACAAGTCCTATCTACTCTTCTAGACATATTTAGTAAATAATTTTTAATAATTTTATCTGCTTAAATATTAACTTTGACCAATAATGATTGTCTTATATTTCTGGGTGAAAAAAACAAGCTTTACAGACTGGGCTACAGTGTGTTTTATTTTTAATTAAATTCATTGGGGTGACATAAGATTGGTTAATAAGATGATATAAGTTTCAAGTGTACAATTCAGTAATACATCATCTGTATATATTGCATTGTGTGCTCACCACCCAAAGTTTAGTCTCCTTTCATCACCATATATTTGACTTCATTTACTCTCTTCAACCTACCACCACTCCCTTCTGTTCTAGTAACGACCACTCTGTTGTCTGTATCTATGAGTTTTTTTGTTTGTGTTTTGTTTGTTCATTTTTGCTCTCTGTTTAATATCCCACATATGAGTTAAATCATTTCATTCTTGTCTTTTTCCATCTGACTTATTTCACTCAATGTGATACTTTCAATATCCATTCATATTGTCGCAAATGGAAGTATTTCATTTTTTCTTAACAGCCAAGTAGTATTCCATTGTATATATGTACTACATCTTCTTTATCTGATCATCCATCGAAGGACATGTAGATTGTTTCCATGTCTTGGCTACCATGAATAATGCTTCAGTGAACATAGGGGTACATGTATCTTTACAAATGTTTTTAAATTTTCGGGTAGTTACCCAGAAGAGGGGTTGCTGAGTATGGTAGCTCTATTCTTAATTTTTTGAGGACCAATTTACATTCCTAGTAGAAGTGTATAAGGGGCCCTTTTTCTCCATATCCTCTCCAATGGTTTTTGTCTTATTGGTAATAGCCATTCTAACAATTATGAGGTAGTATCTCACTGTGGTTTGATTTGCATTTATTTCCCTTATGCCTAGTGAAGTTGAGCTTATTTTCATATATTTGTTGACCATTTGTATGTCTTCTTGAGAAAAGCATCTGTTCAGGTCCTCTTCCCATTTTTTTAAATTGGATTGTCTGTTTTTTTGTTGTTGAGTTTTATAAGTTCTTTATATTGGATATTAACCCCTTATTGGAGGTATCGTTTGAAAATATCTTCTCCCCTTTGGTTGGTTGCCTTTTTGTTTTGTTGATGGTTTTTTTTGCTGTGCTGAAGCTTTTTATTTTGACAAGTCCCATTCATTTGTTTTTGCTTCCCTTCCCTGGGGGTCAAATTTATAAAATGCTCACTGAGACCAAGGCAATGTCCATAAGTTTAGTATCTATATTTTCTTAAATGTATTTTATTGTTTCAAGTCTTATACTTAGGTCTTTGATCCATTTTGAGTTGATTTTTGTGTGTGGTATCAAATAGCAGTTTATTTTCATTCTTTTGCATGTGGCTTTCCAGTTTTTCCCAGTACCATTTATTGAAGAGCCTTTCTTTTATTCATAGTATGTTTTTCGCTCCTTTGTCAAAAATTATTTGCCCTTATACAGGTGTGTTTATTTCTGGGCTCTCAATTTTGTTACATTGGTCCGTGTGTCATTTTTCTGCCAATATCATACTGTTTTGATTATTGTAGCTTTGTATTATAATCTGAAATCGAGGAGTGTGATACTTCCAGCATTATTCTTTTTTCACTGGATCGTTTTGGCTATCCAGGGTCTTTTGTGGTTCTATACAAATTTAACAATTTTTTGTTCTATTTCTTTGAAAAATGTCATTGGCATTTTGATGGGGTTGTATTAAATCTGTATAATGCTTTGAGTAAGATGGCCATTTTAACTATCTGGATTCTTCTAATTGTGAACATGTAATATATTTTCATTTCTTTGTGACTTCTTCAGTTTTTTAAAAAATATCTGATAGGTTTCAGTATATAGATCCTTCACATCCTTTGTTAAATTAATTCCCAGGTATTTTGTTGTTGTCGTTGTTGTTGCAAATGGCCATTACAGAGTGGTTTTAAATGCACAGTATTACTTGATATAGGACAGAGCTGTTTTTAGTCTTGAAGGTCACTTTATTTCCTTGTGATTTATGTGCTAATGTGTCATTTTACATAAGATTAATTGATTGTTATCTTTGAATAGAATGCTTACCCTTCGAGCTTTTCACCTATCAGTTTTGCAAAATCAAAAAGATTACTCACTGTATGGAAGAGGGCAGAAGGAAACAGGAACTGTCATATATTGCTTGTGGTAGTGCAAGTTGAGACAACTTTTGTAACAGGCAATATTTATTGAAATTTTAAAAGCATATTCCTTTGATCAAACCGTTCCACCTTTAGAAATTTATTCTACGAATATGCACATGCCAGGTATACAAAATTAGTTTTTTTAATATTGAAGCACATACTCAGAAATGGCCTAAATATGTGATATACTGTCATCATACCCTCATTAAAAACAAAACAAAACAAGCTATTTTATTGGGATCGAAGTTTTTGAAGAATTTTTAAATGAAAAAAACAAAATGTAGAATTATGTATATAGTAACAATTGCATAACAGGTTAGATAGGTGAGGAAAATACACATGAGCTTGAATATACACCAAATATCTGTGGAGAACTTCGATGACTTATAGGGAGGTAAGGATAGGACTGGATATGCTGGGGTGAAAGGGTGAGAGGATATTTTTCACTCCATGCCCTTTACTACCATATTACTATATTATTTGTTCAAAATATATATTAAAAATATTCTAAAAGTAAAAACAATGGTAGATTTCCTTGGGAAAACAATATCCAGGCATTAGATGCTGTCAAATGAAATGATTAAGGTATAAAAGTGGAGTATTTTGGCTCTATGATTGTTATAGTTTTTGAATTTACAAGGAAGTTTTCTCTTTCAACATTTGTAATAATAAAATTATATTAGAGCAGCAGATGAGTTTTAGTGGTTTCACTAAATTTAATCAGTTATATCAGTATAAAAATGCATATTTTTTTTTTAGTGAGTTCGCTGAGGATTTTTTTAAAAAATTATTTTACAAATACGACATGTAGTTGTTAAGAAATATAAATAATTTTTGTGTGCCCTTTATGTAGTTTTCTACAAACGTAACGTCTTGCAAAAACTATACTACAACATCATAATTAGAATATTGAGATTGATAGAGTTAAATTACAGAATAGTTCCATCACTATGAGGGTCCCTGCGTTGCACTTTTATAACCACAAACACTTTACTCGTGCCCCCATCCCCTCCTTAACTCCTGGTAACCACTAATCTCTTCTTCACATTTATTATTTTGCCATTTCAGGAATGTCATATAAATGGAATCATACAATGTGCAACCTTTTGGAGTCAGCTTTTTCCACTGAGCATAATTGTCTGTAGATTCATCTTAGTTGTGTGTATCAGTAGTTGGCTTGTTTTTATTTCTGAATAGTACTCCATGTTATGGACTTAATAGTTCGTTTAAGCATTCACCCAAATATTTGAATGACATTTGGGTTGTTTTCAGTATAGGGTTATTATGAATAAAGCTGCTTTAGACACTCATTTACAAATTTAGTGGAACATAAGTTTTCATTTCTCCGGGTTAAATGCCAAGGAGTGCAATTGCTGGGTTATATGGTAGTGGCACGTTTAGTTTTCTAGGGAGCTGTATCATTTTACATTCTCACTCTTAATGTTTAAACGATCCAATTTCTCTGTATCCTTTATAGAATTTGGTTGTCACTATATTTTAGTCATTCTGATAGTTATGCAGTGACATCTCTCTGTAGTTTTAATTAGCATTTCCCTAGTAGCTAATAATATTGAACCTCATTTCATGTGCTCATTTGCCATCTACTTGCCATATTCATTGAAATGTCCTATTATGTCTATTGCCCATTTTCTAAAGTATTTTTAATTTCTGAGTTTTATGAGTTTTTTACAGATCCTTAATATTTGTTCTTTCTCTGATATGTAGTCTGTAAATATTTTCTCCCAGTTTTTAGCTTATTTTTTCATTCTTTTAGTAAATTATCTCACAAAGAAAAAGTTTTTTAATTTCTAAGTCTATCTTACCAATTTTTGCTTTGGTGGATTCTTTTAAAAGTTTATAGTTTTATGTTTTACATTTAAGTCAACGATCCATTTTGAGTAAATTTATATAAGATGTGAGATTTAGATCAAGATTATATTTTTGCCTAGGAATTTTTTTTAATTCCAGAACTATTGGTTAAAATAGCTCTCCTTTATCCACTGAAATTGTTTTTTCACCTTCGTGTAAAATCAATTGGGCGTATTTGTCTGGGTCTATTTATGAGCACTCTCCTCCGTTCCATTAATCTATGTGTCTATCTTCACAGTCTTCATTACTTTAGCTATATAGTAAATCTTGAAATCAGGTAGACTGACTTTTCTCACTTCATTCTTCTATTTCAAAATTGTTGTAGCTATTTTAGTTTTTTGCTGCTTTGTATACATTTCAGAATAATCTTACCTATATCTAAAAAGTGCTGGGATTTGCATAACCTGCATATCAATTAAGAAAAATTTGACAGTTATTATGTTGAATCATCTAATCTATGAACATAGTATGTCTGTCTATGTTTAGGTCTTGTTTGATTTCTTTCATCAGCACTTTGTAGTTTTCAGTATAAAAGTACTGTCCATGCTTTAAAAATTCCTTGGGATTTTCAATATAGACAATCAGAATGTCTATGGATATGAAAAGTTTTCTTTCTTCCAATCTATATGCCTTATATTTCCTTTTCTTGCCTTCTTGTACTGGCTAGAACTTCCAGTATGTAGTATGTTGAATAAAAATTTGAGAAGACATTTTTTTCTTGTTTTTAATCTTAAGAGAAAATCATTGTATTTTATTGGTAAATATAGTCAGCTGTACTTTCTTTGCAGATGATCTTTATCAAATTGAGAAAATTTCCTCTATTCCTAGTTGGGTTTTATTTACTTAGTTAGTTTGACAGTTTTTAATCATGAATGGATATTGAATTTTGTCAAGTGTCTTTTCTGCATCAGTTGGTGTGGTCATATAATTTTTTTGTCTTTAGGTTGTTATTGTATACTACATTATTGATTTTTGAATTTGAACCAGCTTTGTATACCTAGAATAAACCCCACTTGTTCATGGTGTATAATTCTTATTATATATTGCTGAATTCTGTTTCTTAATATTGTAATAAGGAATTTTGTGTTTATATTCATGAGGGATATAGATCTGCAGTGTCATTTTTTTCTGGTATTGTCTTTGTATGATTTTGGTATTAGAGTGATATTAGCTTCATAAAATTAATTGTGAAGTGTTCCATCATTTTGTATTGTCTGAAAGAGATTTGTAGAGTTGGTGTTAATTCTTTAAATATTTGGTGGGATTCTCCAGTAAAACAATCTAGGCCTGGAGATATTTTTTTTGTTTATTTAAAAATAATATATTCAGGTTATTTGGGAAAAAAGGTCTATACAGACAATCTTCAGATGAAAGCAATGTACACCTGGAGGTAGAGATTGAAGTGATGTGGCTACAAGTGAAGGAATGCAGACAGCCCTCAGAAGCTGGAAGAGGCAAGGAGCAGACTCTCTTCTCAAGCCCTCTGCGGGAATGAGGACCTGCCACACCTTGACTTTGGTGTATTGAAACTGATTTTGGATCTCTGGCTTTCTGTGCTTTGAAAGAATAAATTTCTATTTTTTGAAGTTACTACATTAGAAGTAATTTATTATAGCAGCCTCAGGAAATGAATACAGTGCCTACATCTGAAGTGTTTTCATATGTCAATAAAATTTTGAGTCTTTAAAAGATTTTCTGTCTATTTTAAAAATGTTTAAAAGACTTGAAAGACCTTTAGTTAAGCAAGATTTAAAATGTCTTTGGTTCATAGATGTCAACAAAATGTACATTTCAATTTATGGAAATTACTTTACAATTATAATTAATTTTGAAATAATTGCAAGCTCACAGAAAGGTACAAAGGGTCCTGTGCAACCTTCACTTAGCCTCTTCCATTTTACAATCTTGTATAAAAGTAATATGGCACAATATAAAAACCAGCCTGTTGATATTAGTATAATCCATAGGGCTATTTCAGATTATGCAGTCATTTTCCCTGCCTGTGTGTATGTGTGTGTATAGTTCTTTGTAGTTTTATCAAATATGTAGATTTATGTAATCCTTACTACAGTGAGGATACTAAATTGTAGTATTCCAAAATATAACCTTTTACTACCCTTTTATAGCATACTCACCTACCCTTCCCTACCATAACTCCTAGCAACTATTCTGTGGTTCATCTCTATCATTATGTTATTTCACAAATGTCATATAAATGGAATCATGAAATATGTATCCTTTTGAAATTGTTATTTGCCCCTACTCAGCATCATTTCCTTGAAGTTCATCCAAGTTATCGAATGTATCAAAAGTTCTTTCCTTTTTATTGCAGAAATTACATGACATGGGTATACTACAGTTTATCCACCCATTCACTCATTGAAGGATACTAGTGTAGTTTCCAGTGTGGGGCTATTATGAATAAAACTGATATGAACTTTCATGTACAAGCTTCTGCTTGAAAACACATTTTTATTCCTCTTGGACATGTAACTTTATATGGTCATTTATAAAAAGTTTTCCTTGTTTTGATTGGCTCTGTGATTTTTGTTATCTTTTTGCTTAATATAATTATTTTGTGTAAAGAGGATATGCTTTGCAAAGGAAATGTTTAGGTTGCATCGTATATTGTTGAAAATATTTCATATTATTTGTCAAAATCATTATTATTTTATCAAATCTCTTCCCTTTTCTTTTTACAATTAATCCATAACTATAAACTTTGCAATATGTGCCATTTTTTCTTTGGTGTTGTACTATGGTTCAACATTTTGTTTTTATTCAGATAGTCCTACCCTATATATTAGAATTAGAAAATATATTTCATTTGAATCTACAGTGAATTTCTGATTCAATGTTCAGAATTAGTTCATATTTAAAGAAAACTTTGTTCAGTATAATTTGAATTTGTCCAAGTTGAGAGATAATTTACTGTTTTTCTAGTTCTTTATTGTAGAATGTTAAGCTGTGGCATATCCCAATAATTCACCAGTGCAGGCATGTCTATTTGAGGCATCTCTCATTTCTAAGATGCAAGTGCCTGCCTGCTGTTTTAAGTCTGCATATTTTCACTGGAAACATTAATTAAAATTTAGTATAATGTAATTTCAAAAGAGTTTGTAACAATAGTTAAGAAGCCAAAAGTCTTGAAAATTGTAGTAATTGCATAATATTTTTAGTTAATTCTATAGTGAAAGTATTAGTAAGACCAATCAAGACAAAAGCAGAGGAAACGACTATTACCAATATCAGAAATAAGCAATGGGATATGACTACAAATTCTACAGATATTTAAAAAACTATGAAATATTATGAATCACTTTATGCTAATAAATTTGACAACTTAGATGAAGCGGACAAATTCTTCAAAAAACATGATTTACCCAAACTAACACAAGAAAAAGAAAATCTAAGTACCTGTATGTCAATGAAATAAATTGAATTTTTAACTTAAAATATTACCTAAAAGAAAACTCCATATTCAGATGGCTTTATCAGTGACTGTTGCTAAATATTTAAGGAAGAAATAAAACTAATCATACATGTATTTGCTCAGAAAAAGAGAGAACCCACTTAAAAACTTAATTTATATGTGTACCAAAATCAGAGAAGCAAAATAAAAAATAAAATAAAACTTACACACATTTTTCCATGATTATAGTTGAAAAAATCCTTAACAAAATATTAGCAAATTGATTCCAGTGATATATTAAGAAGATAATAGGTCATGATTAAGTGAGATTTATCCCATAATGAAAGATTGGTTTAAGATACCAGAGTAATCAATTTAATACTCTATATGAACAAGTTAAGAAGTTATACGATTATCTTAATAAGGGCAGAAAATTACGTGTCTAAATTTGTTATTTATGATTCAAAAGAAAAACTGAATTAGGAATAAAAAGAAACTTCTTTAAACTGATAAAAGCTATCTGTGAAAGAATCCATACCTAACATTGTACTTACAGGTAAAATATTGAGTACTTTCTCACTAACATTGGGCTATACATGAAGATGTCTGCTCTTAACACTTTTGTTCAAAATTTTAGTGGATTTTCTAGCCAGTACAATAAGTAAGTCAAGAAAAAGAAATTTAAGATAAACAATTAGAAAAAGCTAAACTATATTTATTTACTGATGACATATCGTATATATATAAATCCTAAGGGATTAAAAAAAATCAACAACATGACTTAGCATTGTTGCAGGAAAGTTTCTAGTAAAAAATACTTTTTTTCTAGAGAGAAATTAAAGACTATTTTTTTTATAAATGGAAATATATACCATATTCATAGATTGGAAAACTCAGTTTTTTAAGGTGTCAGTATTCCCCAGATGGTTCTATAGAATAAATGTAGTCTCATTTAAAATTTCAATCAGGTTTTTTGGAGGGGATAGAAATTTATAAGTTGATCTCAGAATTTATATTGAAAGGCAAGGAAGCAATCTCAAAAAGAAAAAAAATATTAAAAATGGTTAGGGTTGAGAGCCTCTGAGTTAGAAATTTATTACATTGATTTTACAAAAGTTTTGGATCTAGTTTTAAGTGATTTAAAATAGATTTTTAATGAAAAATTACACATGAAGATAAAGCAATATAAAAATGGAATGAGAAAAATGTATATATAAGTCCAAATTTAAATAATTTTACATTCCCAGCATATTTTTTGTATGTGAGTCCTTACATGCAATAGATAAATAGAAAGGCATCAATTGTTTTACATATTTAATTGGTTAATATTTAGGGCTCTTTGTTTGACAAGCTACAGAAACTGATGCTGGCTAAGTTGCAGGGTGGCAGGAGCTCAAAGAAACAACAATGTGCTTGGCAATGAGATGGAAAAGGTCAAGAATGAAAACAGTTCTGAAAAGTAGGAACCAGGATCCATGACTACGGTAGTAGTTACAGCCTGGGCATAATGATTTTGGAATTGCATGAAATGCCAACTCATTATTTCTCTCCTCAGTGTTCCTCAGGGAAGGGAAATCTAACTGGACAAATGTGAAATATTATTTTCAAAGATGTCAGCAATAATTTTATCTTCCCTCTCACACACTTTGCAATTGGACTTTGTCTCTTCTTCCATCAATAAGTGGCGTTTATCTACTCTTGAATCAATCTGGATTTAGCTGTGTGACTTGCTTTGGACAGTGATACTTTAGCAAATGTGACACAGAGGCTTTATTAGCACTTGCATGCTGGGCTTATTTCTTTTGGCTGGAGTTAGAACTCTGAGCTTACAATGTAAACAAGTTGGAGCTAGCATTTTGGAGAGACTCCGTGTAGGAGAACCAAAGTGCTCTGACTGAAAGCTTAGCTCCTGTCAGAATGTGAGATCATCTCGGACTACCCTTCCCCACTTGAGTTGACAAATGACTGCAGTGCAGAAGTGATCCAGGTCAAGACCAGCAAAACTGATCCTCTAAGCCTAGCTCAAATTGCTAATGCGTAAATAATTTTATTTGTTTGTTAAACCACTGAGTTTTGAGGTAATTTATTATGTAGCAATAGAAAACTTTTTATTTAAAAATAAAAGTGGTGTTAAACAACTAAAACATGTAGTATTGGTTCTGGACTTACATTATCCTTAATTGAATAATATGTGACAAACCAGTTGTAATACAATCATGAGAGGAATGATAACCATAGTAATAAAAGGAAACATACTGAGTCTTCTCGGTGTGCTGGCATTTATTCAAATACTATATTATTAAACAAGCATATTATTTTCCTTATTTTATAAATGAAGAAACTGAAACCTAGTTAAGTAACTTAGCCAAAGTTATAAAACCATAAGTGATAGAGCTAGGATTTGAACTCAGCCTGTGTCTAGAACCTAGATATGTATGTTTGGCACCATTACATGTCTCTTCACAGCAATGAATGTTAATCTTATAAGATCTCATTAAAATTAAATAAAAGATTATATTAAAACATGAAGAGCTTGAAGTTATTATCCTGTTTTAGACTATGAGTTTGATGTTTAAACAGCATCCTATATTGATTTCTGCTATAAAAGAAGAGGGCATTTGCATGCTTTTATTTCTATCTTCTTCCATTTTAATTACTTATTTTGTTATATTATTTCTGAATTTTAATTTATATATTTTCCCCTCAAAATAATTCCTACAGATTTTTTTTAGTTTTTAAACCTTTTATTTATTTATGCTACACAGTTTTATTTTATTGTTTTCATTTTTTAAATATATTTTTTTATTTTTTAATTGCAGTTAATATATAATAATTAGTTTCAGGTGTACAACATAGTGATTAGACATTCATATAATTTCTACAGATTTGAAACCTTATTTTCTTGTTTAAATTAATGTTTACTTCTATTCTCTAGCATGGTTTCTCTGTTGCAGAGATCTTTACTTTTGTTTTCTCTCTTGATTGGCTAAAATTTGTTCTTAGGTAGTCTCTTCTTCTACCTCCCCAGTAGGATTCATTAGATCTCTTATAGATAAAAATATTTTTCCTCTGCCTTCATAGTTGGAATAGAAAATAATCGAGTATAAAAATTGAAGAATAAGATTTTTTTCCTCTATTTTAATAGAGGTTATTGAAAATCCTGAGTCTTTTTTATTTTCTCTACTTATGCTTGAAATCCTTAGGAATCTTATTCCAGTAATTTCTCACCATTGACCCTTCTGTATTATTATTATTTGAAAATGCAAGTCTAAGCAAACCCTGTTATTTTCTCTTTTAGTGTTTTATGTTTTCTCAATTCTATTCTCTTGTATGAATATACCAATTTTAAGTTTACTGCATCATCTTTATATAACTTAAGTTTCCATTAGCTTTTCCTCACAATTACTTTCAAAACATTTGTCTCTTTTAATTTTTTAAAAAATTTTCTTAAGTCTGTCCTCCATTTTCTCTGGATGTAGTTGCAGTAGCATTTATTTTAGTTTTACTCGTTTCTAATACATTTTTTATTCCTATAATGAATTTTTCTGTTTCTTACCTGTAATTGGTATCATCTACCTACCATTTTTTTTCCTGTTAACGCTTTATGTTTCCTGGAGCTTTTTTTTTTTTTTTAGGAGAATTCTAATTTTCATTTGTTGAATCTTTGAGGTCTTTTTATTTATTTATTTTGTAAGTAATCTCTTTGAAACTCTGTAACACTCTCTTTCCTAATATATATTCTACATTTGTATGCTGCTTATGTTTCTTCCCCTCTCAACTACTAGCATTCCATATCCATGTTTCTATGTAAAGCTCTTTTATTCGTGGTAATTACTAATCTTTGAATGGGGTGAGTTCTATCTTGTCGTATTATTCGATAACGAAAATAGTGACGTATGAATGGAGCCCAGGTGGAGTGAGCTGGAACACTCTACACCTTTAATTCAAATTTATTCTCTGGAACAGTGGTTGTCAATTTTTTTTCAGTAGAGTCAGCATTTTAAGCTTTTTAGTTCATACAAAGTGACTCTGCTGTTGCAGCACAAAATTAGCTATAGAAAATATGTAAATGTGTGGGCATGGCTCTGTTCCAATAAAATTTTACTTATAAAATTAGACAATGGCTTACATTTGACTAATGAGCAATAAATATTTTGTTGACCCTTGCTCTTTAATATCTGTTGCTCAGTTGTAAATAGGAGCCTGTTACCAGATAATGATGAAGGCAGCTAATATAATTTCTAGGTGCAGATGAAGTACAGTAGATGATAACTTGTCCCCCAGCTGACTCTGTCACAGGAATGGATGGTGCTAACTTGGCAGAGGCTGTGCAGTTACTACATACTGATTATGTGACCTACAGAGTATCGGTACTGTATCACTGTCTACCTTACTTTCTTTCTGGACATTACTGCTTCATTTCTTCTTCTATACCCAGAAGTAGCAATAGTAATACACTTTGGCCAGTAGTCAACCTCGCTTTTATTCTCTTTTTAACCTATGTTTATGGCTTACTCTTATGGACTAAGTTTTTCAGGAAAGCTTTTGGCATTCATAAAAATATTTTTCAAAGAAGTTAGCTCTTAAAAATTTGAAATTAATTAAACTTACAAATTGTTGTCTCATACTAAGTGCTTACAAATTCATTCAGAAACTCATATCTTTACTTTTGGCCATATGCATCCTCTATAGAAGAAAGGAATGTCTCTGACTTAGTAAGCATAAGGCCTTGGGGTAAAAAAAAAAAAAAAAAAAACAAATCAAAATGTGTAATAGTCAAAATTCTCATAGTTATCATATAGTATTATTCTGTCATATTTCTTTTAGTTCATTTACCTGACAAACAAGTTTAAACATACAGTGAGAATGTTAGATGAGTAAGACAAAATTATTCTTCAGGCAGAGTTTATGGTCTAGTGAGGAAAAGAAATACTTTCTCCCATCCCCCTCAGACTTAAAATTTTTATGGAAGTTTCAATGTTAACTACAACCCCATTCTATATTTTTCTACAGCCACTCCAGGCAAAAGCAGGAGGTAAATGTGTAAGAAACAAAGAGAAAAGAGAGCTTAAATTATTTTACTTGTGATACCATTAATCTACAAACATTTTCTTTTTTTTGCTTATAATAGAGAAGGAACTCTAAATGCATGCAAATACATATTTAACATCCCTTTTTAATTTTAACTTTATAAAGATTGCCTAGGATTATTGCATTTTACAATCTATATATAGTAATGTATATTTTAGGCATTTATAATATAAAGTTGCATTTAAATTTTGTTTACATTAGATGTTGATTTTTTGTATAGAAAATATGAACTTTGGGTAGTCTGATAGGAATTTTTAAATGTAAACTTTACCAAAAGTTATTCTATGTAAATCGGTATTATTTATTGGATATGTAAAAAAAAAGCAATAGTGTCCAAAGGTGTTATTTTTCATTTTTATTTTTTTGTTTATATATTTTTTCCTGCAAAAACTAGACATGTATAGAGAAATACAACTTCCGAGATAATTAATTTGAGGGAAGTTCATGAGTAACACTGTCTTTTAAATTTTTTCTTTATGAAATGGTAGGTGTTTTTACTGTAAACTATCTCTAAACTTGGATACATTCCTTAGCTTTCTTTTTATATAGAAAAAAGAAAAATATCTGCAGGCTAATGTTTACTAAAGAAACTAAACCTAAGAGTGATATAACTACTAGGAGTTATACAACTAATATGTACAAGAGTGAGGATACAATTCCAAGTTTGTCAGATTAAAACTAATGTGCCTATATATGTATCAGTTAAGTTACTATGCCAACAGTTTATCTTTAGATAATTCAATAAATGTAGACCTTTAGATAATTCATGCCTCTCAAATATCAATTTCTTATGTGTAAGATCGTTTTCATCCAGCAAAAATTATTTGGAAAATTAGCTTATTTCAATTTTTCAGTGGTTGAATTTATTCATTTAGTCAATTAATATTTACTGATTAATTTAGTTCTAGAGGAAAAATAATTGAAATTGAACAGATACAATCCTAAACCTCATGAAACTATTCCCATATCAAAACCTTGTTGGCCTTTTTAAAGTAGTCACCATGAGAATTTTTGTACTTATTTTAGAAATGTGTCTATTATTCAAAACATATTGAGAATGTTTCTCTTTTACAATTTCCTTCATAGTCTTCTTCTTAATCTCACTGAATTGTGAATGAGTGTTTGCTATTAGGATATATATTCTGATTCTGGAAACAACTAAATACCACCAAAACCTAAAGGCAGAATATAAGTTACATGGTCAAGTTAAATATTTTCTTTTCATTAAGTTACCCAGCACCCTGTCTCATTAAGATTATAAATTAAAGTAAGATAGGCTGTTTCTCTACTTTCAATGTAATTGTAGCAGCAGGTCCATCAAAGAATTTTATTTTTTTAGTAACAAATGACAGAATTCTTGGGATATCATTTCTAACGTCTCCTGATCCAGCTTTGAAAGGTAGTACTCATGTTTAGTCACTTTTTAAAACTGACGGTCTTATTGGTCTGTAGACATGCCTTGTACACTTATGTGACCTGTGTCTGAATAGAGAAAAAGATATGAGATGTAACACAAAAGAACTAGAGAAAGAAAAAATACCAAAGTGATGGCTGTGTTTTCTTGAGTTGTTCGAGAGAATATTCACGTAAATATCAAGTGTTCTTAACCACTTACTACCACATTACTTTTCATGCTGTTCCTTATGTTTGGTGTGGTCTCACTATATTTCTGCTCAACTCTAATATCACTTTTATCCAACATTTCTGATCTCTCATATTGTTATGATGTTGGGTCATTTAAATTATACAATATAGTATAGTTATTTGAGGTATGCCTTTCTCTCTTAGATATAAGCACCTTAAAAGTAGATGTTGTATGGTTCATTAATGTTTTTATCCCTTGAAGTCTCATCACTATTAATATTAAATTAGTGAATAAATGAATACATGAACAGAAGAGATTCTGTATAAGATAAATTTACAAGGATGGCATGCAACTGTGTGTGTAATTCCATAAGTAATAAAATGAGGGCTGTATTTCCATCAGGAAAAAAAGAAAATAAATTTAAAAAGTCATAAATTTTAGTTACTAATGGACTAATTCATTGAGTACGTCTGAGATCAAAGTGGAGTTTTGCAAAAAGGAAGAAGTTAACTAAAAAAATGTGTGTGAAGCTCATGTGTACTTTACAATTTTTACGCTTGTCGATATATTAAAACAACATATCCAACGATCATATGTTTTATATTCTGCAGAAAGAGGTTCCATCATAAAAAATTAATAAGAAAGGGTCTTCAGTATTTTAAATATTTTTCCTTATTAAATATTATTGTTTTTCAACTTAAAATTTTACAGATATCTACAGAATATTGGACGCACAGATCCAGGATCCCTGACTTTATCACTTTGAGTCAAGGATTTATTTGATATCCTCCTCCATCTTTTCTTCATGTCAACTAAAATAATTTTTTGAAAGAATTAAATTTTCCATAGGAGAATTAAAAAACAAACAAACAATACTACCTGCACTTTCCAATGCCTAAGAACAGCAAGGTGGTAAAAAGAGAATTAGACGATGAGGTTATTGAATCTGTCAAAGACCTTCTTTCCAATGAAGACTCAGCTGATGATGCTTTTAAGAAAAGTGAACTAATTGTTGATGTCCAAGAAGAGAAAGATACAGATGCTGAAGAAGGATCTGAGGTCGAAGATGAAAGACCAGCTTGGAAAAATAAGATGCAATACATTCTGGCCCAAGTTGGATTTTCTGTAGGTTTGGGGAATGTGTGGCGATTCCCATACACATGTCAGAAGAATGGGGGTGGTAAGTTGTCTTCTTTTTTAAAGTGACACATTGCTGAGTAAATTGCAGTTGATTATCTCAAATAGCTGCTGTTGTTGCTGGAGTCTCATTATTTTAGAAACTATGAATTCCATTATAAAGCTAGGGAGACTCCTTTGTTGAAAATGAGCTCAGCTCTGTTTTCAGATTAGGTTTCCAGTAAGAGCAGATGGCTTGCTATGAACACTCACGGATTGTTTTAAGAGTAATGAATTCTCAAAGTCTTTGTGTGGATGCTATTAAGCATCTCTAAGTTACCGACTTTTCTAACAAATATTGCATCCCTTGTGCCTGTCAGTTATTCTCTTTGGAGAAAAACCCAAAGTTTCTGGTATAAGACAACATTGGTGAAGGAAGACAGAATTTTCTCTGTATGACTTATTAACTCTGAATTTTAAGTTGTTTTACTCTTCAAGGAAAACAAAAATTACATATAATTTAGAATGATTATAGTCTTCAGATGCTGACCAGAACTTTATAGATCCCAGGAGAAGGGATTTAACCAGATAATTAATACAACGCCAGACATTCTTCATCCTTAGATATCATATGTATTTTGTTTCCAGTTCTACAGCATTTGGGAAAAACATTTTGTTTCAAAGAAAACTTTGAAGCAATTAACATTCTTAGTTTTAAACAAAAATTTCTGTATCAACATGATATTCTAGCTTTTTGTCTTTATGTATATAATTACCAACATTGTCTTAAAAATCAAGGAAAAAAACACATACAAAGGAATAGATTGTTCATGTACGACTCAAGCTCTATAGTACGCTGGTGTCAAACAGTATTAACTAACATTTGGGTTGAAACTTTATTGTTTATGTACATGGAAGCTGTTAAAATAAGTGTGGTTAATAACTAAATATTCTCTACGCCTCATTTCAGTCTACAAAAGAGAGAAAGAATGTTTCGGTATTTTATTCCAGTTTGTGATAGTTTTATTGACTGGCCAAAAATTAGGTTTTATTTTGATGTTATTATAATCTACAAATCAAATTAAATAATATAACCATATGTTAAATTTTTTCTTAGCCCCTAAGAAATAAAAAGCTAAAGTATTATGGTGATAAAATATGTTTAAGATCTTGCTTAATTAATTCAACTAGCCACAAAATAACAGGTTTGGAAAAAGTAGCCTGTTTGAAAAATCTTCCTGAGAAGTAAGAATCAATACACGAAGTCGGTGGTGCACTCCATATCACTCCACTAAAATTGTAAGCTTCTTAGCTCGTTAGTAACATCACATATGAATTATTTATTAAATCCACTATAAGTGGCTGTGTACTACTCTGCTTTTTGATTTATACAAATTATCGCATTTGCCAGGACTGGCAAAAGATGAACTCTGATTTTTGGAACCTTTCACCTTATGAACCTTACTGGATGTACTGTACTGTTAAAGAAGAAGGCTTGTCTTGGCTGAAAAGTTAGGTTGCCTTTCATTTAATACAATTTTTGTCTTGGTGGAAAGTGCTAAATAATTTTGTATTTAGTAATTATTTATTGGTAAAAATGGCTTATTCTAATTTTAATTTGTTAAAGGAGTAAAAATGCCCTTTCTAGGATTGTTTCCTCTCTTCTAATCACATA
This sequence comes from Pteropus alecto, assembly GCF_000325575.1. Classification (NCBI taxonomy): domain Eukaryota; kingdom Metazoa; phylum Chordata; class Mammalia; order Chiroptera; family Pteropodidae; genus Pteropus; species Pteropus alecto. The sequence goes on along the minus strand of NW_006443138.1, from coordinate 18,410,440 downwards.
CTTGATAGCAATATTATAAAATATACCAATGTAGTTTATCGTTTCAAGATACAAAAAGTTGTACTCAACATGCAGAATAGCATTGAGCCTTCTAGGTATTTGAGTAGTATCTTCTGGCAATTTAGATCAACCACCTCAAGATACTTAAATATTATTCATTTGTTACTTGAGGCACTTTAATAGAACTAAAAAGTAATAGACTCAATGTAAGTTGATTCGTCTGAAGATATTATACTTAAAGCACAATGGTTAAGCTTAATAAGGAGCATATACAGAAGTTACAAGCTCAGGTTTTGAAGTCAATTTGACTATGAAGCCTGGTTCTTTCTTACACTAGCCGTGTAACCTTTCACAGTTTAACTTCTGGCTTACTTCCCGCCCCTGTAAAATGAAGATAATAATGATACCTCCATTAGATTCTTGTGAGGAGTAAATGAGTAACGTGTAACATGCTCAGAAATGTTCCTGGCAAATAGTAAATGATCAATTATATTTTAGCTATGCTTATTTTTAATATAGATTTAAAAATTAGAGTAATTTGAGTTAGAAGAAAGGCTAAGTATCTAAAAATAGCATGTCAGACACGTAAATGAGGGAAGAATCCTAGTAAGTCCAATCTTAATTAATTCTCTGTCTCTCTCTCTCTTTTTTTTTTTTCCTAGTCATTTACACATACATAACTCCATTCATATTCTAGAATTTGATGCAATTGTTAAAATGCAGTTTCAGTTCTTTGGGAAACATTTTCAGGTCATTAGTGCCTGCTTGTTACCAATAATTTTAGAGTTAGAAATTTGGTAATTCTGTTTTATAAGCTCACTCATCCATGCTTTATAGTACATACCCCTTTGTAGAATCAACTCAAGTCCGAAAGACTGAAAGACAGTCATAAAACAGTGAAGATTTTCTACTGACCACTATATTAGAGAAAATTCTTATATATGGTTATTATTTCAGAGATAGGTAGATACTGAGATAAATAAGTTGAAAAGAATCATTAATATTTACTTCTTCAGTAGGATAACTACCAGAACAATTTGAATAGCTTCCAAAATCTATTCAATAGCATTAAACATTTTTTTAATGGGAAAATAATAATGAATGGCCTCATTTAAAAAGGGAATTAGTAGCATCAATTACATGACACATTGGGTAGTATCTGGTTTGACAAAACTTTAGATAAGATATTTGAATGTAGGAAATCATCTTAGAGGTTATTTAATGAATAATTTGTATACATATTCTCATATAGAAATGAGTACCTGTTTCATATTTAACTGTATCAATTCATAGAGTTTAATATTAACATTGTCAAACTATTCAGTGCATTTTTAAATCACTATTCATATATCTTAATTTGAAATTTAGCTGTAAAATAATAATTCTTTTAAGCACTGAAACTTTACTACAAGAATAATAGTGCATATATTTTACAATAGATATTAAATATCTTAGTTTCTCAGTCAATCTCACAACCCCTTTTTGTTTTCTGGAAAACAAAAAATTACTTGTTTTCTGAAGTGTGCTTTTTATGTGAAGTATATTGGGGGAAAATGACATTTGACCATGGTAGAAGTTATTTTTCTTCTTTTCCTTTTTAAGTCTAGACAGCCATTTCTTCTCTCCTGTTTTTATTTAGGAAAAAAAAATTCAGTTTTAATACCATAAAATTTAATTTATTCTAATTTATCAGATTAGGAATACATGATTTAGATGAATTTGAATAAAATTTAATAAATGACTTCATAAACATTGTGTGAATAAGATTTCCAGGAGTTTGTGAAACCTACTTGAAAAATCATTTTAAGGAATCAATAATTTTTTAATGAAAAATGAAATTGTTTACCCTTTTAATAAAATGAAATGGGAACTTTTCATTGATATTCTTTTTTTATTATAATTATTTTTTTTATCAGAAACTCTTCGTAGCAGTCAAATTCGGGTTTCAAACACTAGAAAGTTTAAAATAATGAAATTGCATTTGTTTAAAGTCCTTTATAATTATACTATGTAGAAGTTAAAATATCTTCCATGAGATAATCAGAATTAGTATATTCTCTACTGTGACTATTGAAAATATAATCTTTGTTTTGTTTTGTTTTTGTCTCTGTAGGTGCATATCTTTTGTTATATTTAATACTGCTTCTGGTAATAGGTATTCCCCTTTTTTTCCTGGAACTTTCTTTGGGCCAAAGATTTCGACAAGGAAGCATTGGTGTATGGAATTACATAAGCCCTAAACTGGGTGGGATTGGATTTGCAAGTTGTGTAGTAAGTTTCCTGATATGGTATATGCCATATAATTTTTATGTTTTGTAATTACGTAGTTTGCGTTTGAATGAAATTTCTGAGTGTTTATTTCTACTCGGTTATTTAATCACGTTAAAAAAAAAAAAACAAAAAAAACAAAAAAAAACACTACCAGAGCTTGTACTAATATACAAAACAAACTGTACATGTTAATATAGTTCAATCTTGTTAATGCATGTTTTTAGGACCTGTCAAAAACATCTTTTTAGAATAGATCATGTATTTCAAATGGAAATAAAATGAGGAGGATTTTTAAATTGTCAAATGGGATCTTAAACATATCATCTCATTGTTTCAAAGGAAGGGGCATGAGAGGTTTAATTTAATTGTATTGTTTTATTTATAGGTGTCCTTTTTGGTGGCTCTCTACTACAATGTCATCATTGGCTGGAGTTTGTTTTATTTTTCTCAGTCTTTTCAACAGCCTCTACCTTGGGATCAGTGTCCGTTGGTGAAAAATGCTTCATACACTTGTAAGACATGGACAGTGTCATGTTTTTATATTTAAAGAACCTAAAGTCAATAAAGGCATGAGATTTCAAGATTTTTAAAAAATTATGTGGGAAAATCTTTCAAAATTATTATCATAACAACCTTTCCCTCATGTTTAGGATCGGCATACTCAAGGGGATAGACCTTTGGCATCCTCTAATTTTACTAGCTCTTCCCAAGTTATTAAGTTATATTAGTTTCAGGTATACAATATAGTGATTTGACATTTTTATACCTTACAATGATATCATCCCACTAATTCTAATAATCATCTGTCATCGTGCAAACTTGTCACAATATTATTGACTGTACTCCCCTTCCCAAGTTATTTCATCATGCCCTATGACATTAAGGTGAAATATTATAAGCTTTCAGTTGTTAACTTTGACAGTCTTTTATTTTGTACACCTTTCTTAATGCCTTACATTTTCATTAAAATAAAGGACAAAAAGAAGAATTTGGATTGAAGTAATTGTTTTTATGTCTTCGATTGTGCTGTTTCATAGTTTTTCTATCATTTATTTTTATATGCTAGAATATAAAGAACAGTTCCTTATAGCAGTGCTGTCCAGTAAATACAGAATGCAACTCACATATGTAGTCTAAAATTTTCTAGTAACCACATGTAAAAAAGTAAAAAGAAATAGGTGAAATATTTTAATCCAGTCTAGCTAAAATATTAACATTACAACATATAATTAATGTAAAATTTATTAATAATTTGCATTATTTTTCTCATATTAATTTTCCAAAATTGCCTTTGTATTTTATATTTACAGCACATGTCACTTTGGACGAGCTCCATTTCAAAAGCACATATGGCCAGCAGCTAGCATATTTGACAGCTTTATCTCAGGAAGATAATTCTAGGACTGGAAGGGATTATAAATTTTGTTTTAATTACTTTGAGGAAAGCTCACTTATCCCTATTTAGAAACATGTAATAAGAAATATCAATGAAGATATCTGTCTGTTGATATTTTATATTTTTGAAGTTGGGTTTTTATTGTGACTTTAAACATTTCTGTAGAATAGTAATACTTTTCTAGGAAATATTAAGAACTAATTTACAGATTTACTGTAATGAAAAATTGTCTCATTACTCTTTATAATTTGAAATGATTGTGTTACCTTTCTTTTTACAGTTGTAGAGCCAGAATGTGAAAAAAGTTCTGCCACCACATATTACTGGTACAGAGAAGCACTGAATATTTCCAGTTCCATTTCTGAGAATGGGGGCTTAAACTGGAAGATGACCGTCTGCTTGTTGGCTGCCTGGGTCATGGTTTGCTTGGCTATGTTCAAAGGCATTCAGTCTTCTGGAAAAGTTAGTATGTTAGAGCCTCTCCTAATTCTGTTAATCATCATTCCTTGGTAGTGATGATAATCCCCCTCACCCTTTGGTATAAATCTCTGTGGGCAAATTGCAAGAAACATTTTATTCTAGGTAGTTAATTAAAGATTGGTAAAAAGATATGTTTTTAAAAATGTGTTTAAGGAAAAGAAATATATAAATATTTAATAGTGAAATTGAAAGCCATTTATAATTCTTTCTTTTATCAAGATCTTCTTTGAAATTTTTGTCAATACCTAAAAGTCCTTTTGTTTTCTTTTGCTATTTATTCAGTTGACCCTAATGTTTTAGTTCTCTGATTACCAATTAGTTCCAATCATGGAAATTGGGGAAAGTGGTAGAATGAAGCTTATTTGTTTTTTATTTTAATCATTAATTTTTCTATAATATAAGTGTTCTAAGGAATAGTTGCAAAAAAGATTTTAATATAGTCTCTAGTGTGGAATGTTTCTTAAATATCTGAACATCATTAGGTAGTTACAGTAATCTCAACAAGGAACTCAGAGTAATGTAAGAGACGAAAGAGCATGCCTGCCAGGCCAAATTAAAAATTTTAAAAGGCTGTAGTTAAAAGAATTCTAGAAACCTTGATTTTTTTTTTTAAGAATACATTAAGAAAGTAATTGCTATTCTGTCTTTTGCTCTCATATTCCATTTTTTCATAATTATTGTCATTGTTTTAATGCTTTCTACATCTTTTGGCTGGACTATAACAAGAATTTATTATTGGTTCTTATCCCTGCTTTTTAACAATCCATCTCTACTATTTTTTTTTTCTTTCCGAAGCATAGATCTGATTATATATCTTTCTAGGCTAATATATTACCACTCACCATCATATACTAATAGAAGTAGGAATAGTAGTGTAGTAACGATGATGGTGAAGATCGTCCTGACAATAATCAGAGCAAGAAGAAAAAGAGCCAATATTTATTACGTTTATTTTGCTCTAGGCATTGTGATATGTACTTTATATACTTCATCCCATTTAATTCTAAAGAGAACTCAAGAAGTAATTACTACTCCCAGACCTGTTTTACAGATATAAAACAAGTTCAAGAAGTTAGGTAACTTGCCCAAAGTGTCATGGCTAGTAATTGCTGGTACCTGGAGCCAAACCTAGCTCTATCTAAATCTAGAGCCCATGTTATTTCATTGCAACACTATAATGTCTCCCCAAATAGTTAACTCTTTTAAGTCAGAGTCTAATTCATCTTTGCTTTCTTTTACTTCATGTTTAATTTAAAATGTTTTATGATTTTTTAACTTGTAAATCACAGGTAATTTTACATTTACCTTCCTGCTGGAACTGCTACATCATTTTTTTCTTTCGAAGAAATGACTATGGTAGATAACACATCTGAACATCTTTTCAATCTTTTCTGAATGTTAAAGTTTTGTATGATTAAGTAAGTTCAATTAATTGGCTCTATGTCAGAGACACGTTACAATTGGGTTATAAATAAAAGAATAGATTCTCGAGTTACATATAAACACCTCTATATGCTTTCTAACATAATATCATTTGATATAAAGAGAACCAAATGTGATCAGCCAGAGAAGTCCACACATCCTTGTGCTCTAGTCTTATTGCCACATTTCGTTCCTTCTTAGTCTGCATATGTTTATCATTTAAAGAAATATTCATCCTTTTCTTATCACAGAATTTTGGGGTTGTTTTTCTTAGTATAATATAAGTTAAATACTAAATACAACTTATTTCAATGAGAAAACTTCAGTGGCTTTTGGGCAAAATTTGATGAAAGAATTCAGTAGACACAGATGGGAGAAAGCTGTAAGTAATGTGAGCAAAGATATAAAAGTCTAAACTGTCACAATTCCTCAGTCTGAAACAATGAGCTAAGTATAAGAAAAAGTGTATTAGGAATAAATATAAAGCTCTCTATTTTCCTGCCAAGCAATAAAAGCCTCCATATAAATAATCACACAAGTACAGTTATAGAGAAATGTGATTTAAGGGTAGTGTATGGTTTAAGGGTAGTGTATGAAAAAAAACCTGAGGACTTAGCAATATGGTTTAAGGGTAGTATATGAAAAAAACCTGAGGACTTAGAAGCTAAAAGAAGGATATGAGTCAACTTGTGATATACTTGGCCAACACACACACACACACACACACACACACACACACACACACAGCCCTCAAAATGCTAATTGGCAACTTCATGAATTAAAAGAGGAGTATGAGAGTGTCATTTTCCTCTGGGTCAGGTTGTCATACCTCAGTTGAACCATGCCTGTAATACTAGATTTTACTGAAATCTTTATTTTCTCTTTTATTACTGAAAAGAAAAATTTCAGCCCTGTGATCACAATCTTCAAGTAGTTGAATAAAAAGAAAAAGGCTTATTCTGTGTGGCTACAGAGAACAGAACTATGGTCAAATATTGGGGAGTATGGAGAGTGGTGGGGTGGTGATAAAACTTTAAATAAAAGGAAGTCCTTTCAGGAATAAAGCCTCATAACAATAAAACTAGTTGTCTCAGTGAGAGAGAGCTCAGCATTATTGGAAGTGATCAAATAGAGGTTGCATGTCCCTTCCTTATAGCCTCTATTAAGGGGATGCCGCCCCAACATGAAGGACAGAAATGGGAAGCTCTAAGTTTTCTTCTAATTCTAAGGCAATATTTTTCTACTAGTATTGCTTTGCCATTATTACTGTTACTATGTTAAAAACTATATATACCTTAGCTTGTTTTCATTGTTTTATTTCCCAGTTCTTAAACACATGTACTTCCGGGACAATGTAGTCATTCATCATTTCATTTAATATATATGTATTGAACACTTGCTATGTGCCAAACACTGATCTTGTTCTGAGAGACAGCATTGAACAAGGCAGACAAAATGTCTGTCTTCCTAGAATGTCCATTCTAGTGACAGAGTCAGACAAGAAACAAATTTGTAAAATAATTTCAGGTAGTGGTGCATAAAATAAAGTGTGGTAAAGAGAAAGTGTAGCATTTTACATATAGTCAAGTAGAAGTTAACCTATTTTTAATAACAATATTCAACTATTTTGGTATAATAAGATTAGACCAATGTGATTAAATATAAAAGACTTGTATTTAAAAACAATATAGATACCTCTGTGAAGAGCAGACTTAAGATATATTTTAAATCTTAAATAATTATTTAAATTATTTTTTTTTACCTACTCACAGAAGAATAAATTTAGGATGTGACCTACTTAATACTACTTCAGTATTTAAAATTTTGACTTTTATTTTTCTCTGTGTTACATTGAATTTAAAATCATCTTTTTCCTTTTGAGGAAGCTGTGCTAGAGTCTTATAACTGAATCCAGATCAATGTCTTTAAGAACTCAAATATTTGTTGAATTAACAAATAAAAATGGAAATGAGTCTGAAAATATAATTAGTACATAATTTAAAAAATACTCCAGAATAAAGATTAGTTTATATTTTAGAGAATGTATGTAGAAAGGAAAACTTATCTTTCTATATACTCTCTTAATGTACAGTGTTTTTTAGTATCTAATATATGTCAGGAACTGATAGATATGCAAAGATGAATAGGCCACAGTTTTGTCCTCATGGACAAAATTTAATAGGTGGGACAGATACTTAGAATGGAGTAAGTGCAGAGAGGCATGTAAAAAGTTTGTGATAGCATAAGGCAGTCAACTGAAAATAACATGGATTTGGGGAAAGTTTTCATGGAGAAGATAACTTTTGTGCTAGAGTTTGTGTTTGTAGAGGAGTTCACCAGAAGGTTCAGAGAAAGAACACTGGATGCATGGAAAACAGCATGTACAAAGCCCAGAGATTGCTGAGTACCCCTTTGTGACTTTTACATAGAATTTGTGGAACTCTTGGGAAATGAAACTTAAAATATAAATTGACTGCAGATTATTAAAGAATCTGTGAACACTGGTAAGATAATTGGCTGATAACAGTGTTGAATATTTGAGGGTTTTTGGCAGTTTGTTGACACCATTAGATCTTTAATTTAGAAAGATTGTTCTGGTAGCGTGAATGATGAATTTCAGGGATGAAGGGGAAAGCTGGCAGGGAGAATCTGGAGTCGAGGTTACCAGGAAATTTATAAGAGTAAAAAATGACATGTCATTCAGGATGGAAACAAAGGGACAGATGTGAGATTTCTGTGGTAGAATCAATAGGATTGGTTGATCAGTTGGTTATGGGACATGGGGAAGAGGGATATATTAATGATGTGATTAGCTTGGACAAATAAAAGTACGGGAAGAGTCACTTCTTCCATTAGTCTCCAATTTGAAATATATTAAAAAACATACTGAATGTATGTCATATTTTTTGGAAAAATGATAATCAACCTATTCAAACTATTTTAGAGTGTAGCTTTCATTTTTACTTTAAAAATGAGTGGAATTAATGGAAATATAAGTCATAAGTCAGAAAATTTGAGTTCTCATTAGAAAAAACAGAACTCACTTTGCAAAAGTGAATTCTTGCTTCTGGCTAGTCTCAAGATTTGTAAAGAAAAATCATAAAAGGAATATCTTTAATTCAAGTGAGATCAAGGCTACTTAAGTAGGCATGTAGTAGTCTGGCAAATTTAAAGAATGCTGAAAGTAGGCAAGAAGAATTTTAAAAAGTACTCCAGCTAAAGTCATTCCGATTTTAAAAAACGTGGATGAATGGAAGTAATCAAGGAATTAAACCAATTTGAAATGATTAAAAAATTATGCTTTATTATAATTAATTAAATAAAATATAATTTTAATTAAAATAATTGATTTTTGAGTATGTTGAGATTCTTATTTTACTTTTTTCCCTCAGGATGTTTCACATGCATTTAAATGGGATTATAAAGTGGATAGAACTATAGAAATGCAAATTATGATGTTGACATGTGCTGTTTGTCTATAATATTATTGGATTCAGTATCTCTTACCTGCCCTAAGCCATCCTCTGCTCTGGCAGATTTTCCTCCAATCTACCCACTTCCCCTCCATTCTTTCCCTCCACAGACATATATACCTACTATGTGCAAGCAACTATGTTAGGTGTTTGAGATATGGTAGTAAACAGGAGATAAAAGGTCTTTGCCCTCATAGAACTTATATTCCAATAGAAGAGACTGGAAATTAACAAGGAAACATGTAAAAAACAAAACATAATTTTGGCAGTGCTGAGTGCTGTCAAAAAAAACAAGACAAGATAATATCATGGAGGATTCATGGGGCATAGGGAAGGCCAGATGGGAGTATTAGATGGAAAAAGCATATTTTATTTTGGTGTGGGAAGATTTCCTGGAGAAGATGAAGATGAGACATAAATAACAAAGAGAAGAGAGTTATACACAAATGAGGGAGATGAATGCAGACTAAGGACACAGCCCTGCTTTGGCCCTGACAATAAGAGTTTGCAGGGCTAAAGCTCAGGTGGCAGAGGAGTGGTGGGATAGGCAGGTAGGGCTCTAGTGTAAGGCTTTGCATGTCAGAGGGAGGAACTGGCATTTTATTCCAACCATTCAAAATCCCTGGACTGTGTTTATTAGGGAATGAGCTAACCCAAGGCATTACTGGGAGGCCTGGAAACGAGTTAGGAGAATTATACAAGTAGTACAGGACTACTTCCAGACCTTTGACTTCAGCCACTGGATGGATAGTAGGAGGGCCACGTACTGAGATGGATGGGTACAGCTCTGGGGGAAATTCAGAAGTTCCCTTTTGGACCTGAAGAGTTTGAGATCTGCTGACTCCCACATGGAGATGTCAAGGAGGCAGTAAATGTCTGGTTAGGACCATTCTTTTTCTGTAGTAAGTATTTGCTCAACTTTAATGATGAAATTGCTGAAGCAGAAAGTCAAACCTCTACATGGTTACTTGTTGAAGTTCTATTGGAGACTTACCAGGGACTCCTCTCTACTTTATAAGCTTTATGGAAACATAATGGAACTTTGGTTACTAGGAAAAAATAATTATTTTTATGTCTAAAATAATAAAAGTAGGAATTTGCTTGGGATTTAGTGCCCATTCATTTCTTTTAAATTTTGCTTGTTTTATGAACTATAAGGAATCAACATTATTCGAGTTATACCATACCCATGAACCCACACCCTTACCAGGAGATTAAATAAGGATGGTATTCTTTTTTTGGTATATCTCAAATATCGTCTCAAATATGACTTAACGAAGTCATATTAAATCAAGAATCATAAGCCATTCTAATAAGATGGCTTTACAATTAATACAATTAATAGTGTTATTAGTCATATACTATAAACAGTAAATGAAGTATAGAACAGAAGACATAATCTTAACTATAAAAAAGAATATAGTTGTTAGTGTGTCTCATCTATTTTTATTTTTCTTTCTTTACAGATTATGTATTTTAGTTCTCTGTTTCCATATATGGTACTTATATGTTTCCTAATTAGAGCATTCCTTCTAGATGGTTCAATTGATGGCATCCACCACATGTTTACCCCTAAGGTATGTACTGTGTTTTTATAAGGCTTATGATCATGAAAGCATTATGTTTGTTGTTTAAATGTTCCCGCAGTTCGATTTAAGGGATAATTGTTCTAAAATATGTATGCTAGACTTTTAAATTATAGCTGCTATGTTATCTAGCTTAGATAAACCAGAGTTTTTATATATCTATAATTATATCTATCTAGCTCCAATTTTAAATATCCCATTTTAGATCTAGTTAAATATCCCATTGGGATAAGGCTATCACTATTTAAACTTTAAAAATTTCTCTTTTATGTTAACTTTCAATTTTTACACTTGTAAATTTTAGAACTTTTCAGTCTTTACTCATCTTCCTCCTCTATTTGAATGGTTCTTAACCTTTTGTATCAGGGACACCTTTGAAAAAAATGATAATAGGATCGTCTTACCAGAAAAAAAATGAACATATTAATTTGTTTAATGTCTCAGGAGGTTAACAGATCATCTAAAATCCATGGCCTCAGGTTAAAAACCCTACTGTTGTCTAAATTCCATATCAGAGGAAATCAGTGTTTTCTCATTTTGTTTTGTTTTGAGATTTCGTACCTTCAAGAATATTTACATAGTGAGTTTGGGAAGTTCTGTAACTTTCATAAATATGTATACATTTCAGGAAAGTTCTCATTAGGCTTCATTAATAGCTCAGAACTAGTGCTCTGTCATTCAACTTAGAGCTGAACTTAACACTGGGCACAATGAACCTGATTAATCCTTGTAGACTTGATTTGACAGGAAACAAAAACAATTTTTTAGGTGTATATGTATTGATATTGATTTGACAGGAAACAAAAACAATTTTTTAGGTGTATATGTATTTGGTTATTTACTGAATGAAGTTATACCTCACTATTAGTTTACTACCACTGTCATAGGCGGACATAGAGTTATAAAGATATAATTTTAAAATTAGTTCGGAAATTGGAAATTACCTGAAGAATGATCATGCCGTAAGATGTGAGCAGAAGATATTAGAATTTTGTCACTCCTGGCAGCTGCCTTGATACTGTGTAAAAGATTTTGAGCTGGTTCCAACTTAGTATTCATTCTCTAATAGCAAAACTGACGACATTGGTATCTGGTTTTCTTGAATAGTTTGAAAGTGCTGTTTAACATTTAGCACTGTTGAATCTCCACAGTGAATAACTATTAAGATTCATAAATTTCAGTTATATTAACATTTAAATTAGTTTCAAATGGGCCATAGGTAATAATCAAAATTATTTATATTTTTAATATTGAAAAATAGTTTTCTGAGTTTAAAACAACTAGCTCTATGGTGTAGGTTTCTGGCATATCACCTTTTTTCTAAGTTGGCAATTGTTTGAGACATAGTTCTAAATATTTGATTTGAGGAGATATTTTAGAATTTAAACCCTTTGATATGACATTTTTATATGGCCCCTATATTAACATTTTAAACCAGGACTAGGGATCGCTATTAAAATATAGTTAATTTTTGAGCTCACTTTTCATTGACTGTTGATAAGATTCTATATTAGGTCACTGTAAGATGTGATAGTTAATATAATACCAATAAGAAGTTATTAATTACTTCTAATTTACATTGTTTATATAAAGGAGAAAGTGCCTAAACAGACTAAATATTTCCAAATCCGTGAATAGAGATTAGTTCCCGAATTGGAGGTACAGCGATCTGAATGTCTTTAGTTAGTAAATAGGTGCTTTCTGCCATCTAGTGGGTGAAGTAGAGATAGACAGTTGATTGAGTATTTTAGTAGATCAGCATTAATCATAGAACAGTAAGGTTCAATGGTGATATGACATGCATTATCTTAGTTAATTGTACATAAATTATAAGTATAATAACTATTATGTTTCATAAAATATTGTGTACATTTCAATAATAATAACTTACTTGAACAATAAATCTTAATATATGAGAGACTATGAATTTTATAATCTACCTGTATTCATATTTCAGCTTCACTCCAGAACTATGTAACCTTAGGCGGGTTCCTTAACCTTTCTAAGGTTTAGATAATAGTAGCAACAATTTCATGGATTGTTGTGAAGACTAAATGTGATAATCCACATGAAGTGCTTATCAATGTGCCTGCCACCATAATCCATATACTAGCAATTTTTGAGCACTTGTTATCCCATCTTTCAGTTGAGGAAGCTGAAACTCAGAGCGGACTAGGTTGCACTATTTTTAGATTATTGATTAACAGAATCAAGATCTGAAACTGACTGTGGAACTCATGTTCTTACCTATGTTTGACATGGCTCCCAGTAAAGGCGATTTCAACACAATGGTAAGGAAAAAGATACAATACCAATGTAAACAATGCTGTTACTGAAATCAAACTCAACTGTTTATTGTGTTCTGTGTCAGATATGGCTAATATGAATTGTTCCATTTAAAGGTTTGATAATTTTCTAAGATGTAAAGCAGTACGACTTGAAATATACGTTCAGCACAGATTGAGAACTTTGGAAATTTGCGTCTGAAAGGGTTTTAGAGATGATATCGTTGTATTTCTCCCATTTTCAAAGGAAAGGCTTTCAGGAAAGCCTTTTTGAATGAAAGAATAATATATAAATGAATAATACAACTGTGAATATGCAAAGCACAAATTGTTCAACTCTTTCAAGCTTAAATGAAAAGTTTATTTCTACTTAAGAACAGATTATCTCCCCAATTTAAACATAACTATCATTATGCTGTGTATTAAACAGTACAAGTAATTCCATGTAGATTATTCTGAAATATTATTTTGCAGCTGATTTCTATTATGTTTACTTTTAAACAGCTTGAAATAATGCTGGAGCCCAAGATCTGGAGAGAAGCTGCTACTCAGGTGTTCTTTGCCTTAAGTCTGGGATTCGGTGGTGTCATTGCCTTTTCAAGCTTCAACAAGAGAGACAACAACTGCCACTTTGATGCTGTCCTGGTGTGCTTCGTCAATTTTTTTACCTCTATCCTGGCAACATTGGTGGTGTTTGCAGTTCTGGGCTTCAAAGCAAATGTCGTAAATGAGAAATGCATTGCAGAGTATGGATATTAATTTCCTTTTGCTTTTAATGGCATAATTATATTAAAAATACCCCTAAAACCCATAAGTATTCATTAATGTGTTGTTCTATTTTTCAGAAATTCGAAAATGATCGTAACATTTTTGAAAATGGGCAACATTAGTCAGGATATTATTCCCCATCACATCAACTTTTCAGCTGTTACTGCAGAAGATTATCATTTAGTTTATGACATCATTCAAAAAGTGAAAGAAGAAGAGTTTCCTGCTCTTCATCTCAATTCCTGTCAAATTGAAGATGAGCTAAATAAAGTTAGTAAGCTATGTTTAAGCAATAAATAATTATCATTCAGTTAAAATATATTTTCTCTAGATGTTTTTAAAGAAAAAAGCAAGCTTAAAAATGCCTGTGAAAGGTTGTGCTGGTTCGAAATTCACATTCTTTATTTCAGAGAACATATGTTCTTAAATCATAAAGGTTTGCTTTACTTAAAAAAGCAATTTCATTGGTTAAGACACAGTAATTTAAAATATGAATGTAAATTAAGTGATTTCTATCATAGAAAATGAAATTAGTCCTGGTATAATATTTAATACAAAATTTGAATTATGCCTGTTATTTTTATATTGCAAGATTGTTTTGACACATGAATAATATTTGGACATTTTAACAATTGTGCTCAACAAGTCATGATTAATTTCTTCTTCTTAGGTACTATCATGTATTTTAATAACAAAATAAGTGAACATTAATAAATATTCTTGTATTGGTTGTCACCTTCTTGCTGTATTGCCAAAAAGGAAAATACAATGGAGCAATTGGCCATTAATCATTTTCTTTAAGATAGTTAACTGTGCTGAGACTAAATATAAATCATCACGTACAGGAAATTATGGATGAAACCATTGTTACTATAAATATCTTGAATTCTTAATTACTAACTTGTTTGTAAAAGTTTTTTGTTGTTGTTGTTGTTTTTTTACTTTTGGTCTCTCTATTGTCATTGTGAAATAATACAATCATCTTGAAGCTGGTTTAAGGGTATATTTTCTTAGGAGACAATGAGATATTAGCATGTTTATTTCTCGTCACTCCCAGGCATTAACTCAGAATTTTCCCCTTTCTTTATAACTGATACACACACACACACACACACACACACATACACACACACACACACACACACTGATATATATATATACATACACACATATATATACACATACACATATATATACACACACATACATATATATACACACATCGCAATCACTTAATATTTCTCTGTATTAATGTTGCTATTTTGTATATTTTATAGGCTGTTCAAGGAACTGGCTTAGCTTTTATTGCCTTTACAGAAGCGATGACACATTTCCCTGCATCTCCCTTCTGGTCAGTGATGTTCTTCCTCATGCTAGTGAATCTAGGGCTGGGCAGCATGTTTGGAAACATTGAAGGGATCATCACGCCTATTGTGGACACTTTCAAAGTGAGGAAAGAAATTTTTACTGGTGAGTTTTTATGTATTTAACTTTTTGTTGAACTGATATAGGCCATTTTACTCTTGCTGAGAGATCAGAAATGGAAAAGGAAAGTGTTATATTTGGGGTTTTATTAATGTCTATTAATATGTATTGCTATTATTTGTTACATTATGTTTTATATTTATATAGTACTCACAGGACAGATGTAATATAGATTATATTAATTATTAATGATTATTATATTGCTCTTAATTATTAGTAATATCATTATTATGAATTACTGGCACTAGAATAAAGTCATAGAATGTTCATGTATAATTTTGTATACAAGTCAAATAATTATAACAAGATAGTTCAGATTCATTTCTCCTTTTCAAAAGGTGCATTGCTGAAATTGATAAAGCTAAATTTACTTCTCATATAAAATAGCAATTGTAGCCTACTAGCAATTAATATCTTTAGGTAGGAAAGATAATAAAACAATTTATCTGTATTTATGGTTGTTAATAAGTCCAATATGCTAGCATTTGTTAAAGTGTCAATTTTATACTGTATCAATCTTGCATTTGAGGTACATAAAGGATATAAATTATAACAGAGGTACAGAGAGATATAGGAGAGCCTCTTCTCCAAAAATAATAATACTGATAATTAAAAATAGGTTGCATAGATAAGACTTGTACCATGTAATAGACTGATAGAGAGCATAATACATATATGAAACTATCAGTAAAAGAGATGGAAGTTGAATTGAAAAGGGGAAGGATCTTCTCAGAGATCGGAGGATGGATTTGGTAAGCATATATAAATAGAGATAAAGGGAGCAGTAAGGAAGACTGACAGACCAGAGTACAGGAACAGTGTTGGTAAGAGAGGCAAAAATGAATTGGACAAAAAAAATCTAGGTGACTTCGAATGCTGGGCAGTGGTGAACGAGGTCACCAAGGCTCTGTTTTTAGCTCTGAAAAATTTAGTACTAATTTACATGTAAATAACTCTCAAATATATACCTTTATCACTTACTGCTCTACTAAGTGTGAGTGCTTGTGTAAAATAATTTCAGCAGTTTGTTAAATATTTATACTAAATATCCTCAACTCAGCTAAACGTAAATGAGAAACTTCTTTATCTTCTCCCAAAAGGCAGTCTTTACTTCTGGAGTTTCTATTTCATTTATGGCTATCAATATCCTGCCTGACATACAGGCAAATAACAGTCATTTTTGCTGCTTTCTTCATCTTTGCCCTATATCCAAACCCTCCTGAGATAAGAGGGCTTGCAAAAATTAAGGGAAAAGCAACAGCGTAGATGGGAAAAACACAGGGGTAGTGTTTGCTGGCTCCTACCAGAAGATCTATTTAGTCAGAGCAAAGGAGAATGTACTCTCTTCCCCCATTACCTGTTTTTTGGGATCAAACCTATATTTCAAGTTATATTTTATCCATACGAAATGTCCCCCCATTACCTTTGTAAGATGTGCTTTTGTCTTCTTTGATAGTACATCATCTTTTCCTCTCCCATCTCCAGTGAAACTCTTACTGTTCGTACCACCTAGAATACACTCTCTTCATATTTACGTGATTTTATAGTGTAATTAGAAGGCAAAAGTGACTATGGTTCATATTCAGCTCTGCTACTGCCATCCTGAGACTTTAAGTACAATATACTGTGACATTTATATGTGATAGACTCCAAGTACATGTTACTTTTTCATTTCTGCATTATATGTTTATATGTAATATTTGTTTATGTATGATGTAACTCATATCACTAAATAAGAGATGGAGGTAATGACTTAATTTAACTCATACATATTAAGATTGTTAGGGGAACCCCATATCTGAACCCAGGGATATCTGTTTTCTCCCTCCCTGAACTTCTGTTACCTGTTCTACTTCTTTCACTTTTACTCACTTCTGCTAAAAGGTGGTTGAGAAATAAAACACAGTCATCTTTTATTTTTAAGGGTCCCTATAAATGTACATGAGAGAATAAAAAGTCTAGTAAAACTATAGAAATATTATATGGATTCCAGAAATCTAAGTTTTCACATAAAATGGTCAGAAGTTTCTGTATCTTCCATGGACCTTACTGCAGAAACTCCATTTAAATGGTTCTTCTTAGTTACTTGGATAGTCAGATTGCTCAACGCTGTCATAATGTATTCCCAACTAATCTGTTCAGGCAATATCAAGATACAAATTTAGGTTGGTGCTATGGCAAGTTCTGATCTAAGATTTTTTTTTTTAGTTATGCTTTAAAAGTAACCATATTTCAGTCAAACATAAAAATATATATGTATCATGATATATGCTGTATTAGTCTCATTATTAATTCAAAACTTAATATAGCTTCCAAAATTATAAAACACTATTAAAATTAGAAATGACCCATGAACATGTGCTGCCTGTGAAGGTTGCTTTGGTATTAATAAGAGAAGGGCATAAAGATTTATACTCTTTAAGTATTCTCAGTTTTGCCTCATTTATTATTTGTGCTCTCTAAATAAGTTTTTATAGACTTGAGGAGATGAGTCAAGTTACCATCTTAAAATGAATTTATATTAAATCTGGGGCTAAATCAGATAATTAACTCCTGATATGTCATATTCCACAGTATCAGGGAAGGATATTGCCTATTTAAATCCTTGACAAGTTATAAAAGTGAAAAAAATGTTGAATATAATAATTCATAATGAAGTTTAGAAGACTTGATTCTGAATAAAGGCTTGATTTTTTATTTATTTCTTTTGTACAGTTATCTATTGTCTTGTAGCATTTTGTATTGGCCTGATATTTGTGCAACGCTCTGGAAATTACTTTGTTACAATGTTTGATGATTATTCTGCTTCATTGCCTCTACTAATTGTAGTCATTTTGGAGAATATTGCTGTATCCTTTGTCTATGGCATAGATAAGTAAGTATATTTACTTTTATGTATTCATTTTTTGACTCTATTTTGGAAACAGGGTTACCAATATCTATTTCATTTAGAAGAAGAAGGAAATGACTAGAGGGAAAAATACCACAAAATCAAATCTTTTGCAAGTTTTTTCTTTACTCAACAATTTTAATAAAGTGTATTCCCCTATTAGGTGACTAGACAGAATTGCATACCTGGTAATATATTCTAGGATTCTGGAGCTTTGATTTAATTCTGATTACGAAATTATGACTTCTAAGAGCTAGTGAATATTGGCTATGTTCCAAGAACCCTGTTAAGTTGTTTTGTTGTTAACTACATTTCACAGATGAGAAAACTCAGGTTTATTTAGACATCAAGTGACTCACTCATCACACCTGGACAGAGACAGACCTGGGATTCATAGCCATTTGTGCTTAACTCTAAAGCCTCTGCTCCTACTTACTTTTTTAACCTGTTTTATGGCAGGAATTTTATTTTATTATGCTACTTAATGACTTATTTAGTGGGCCAATTTTAGGAAATGATATATCCTGCTCTGAAATATATATGGCATTTGCTATACATAAATTTTATTTTTATATGAAATCATTACTTGAATTCACTAGAAGCCTAAACCTCTGAATTACATACCTATTGGATGGGAAAAGTATATATACTTGGCATGAAATGAAGCATTAGCATAATCTCAAGAAAAAAGTCTCTGGAGGCCATGTCCAATATTTTTTAAAGCTATTATCTCTGGTTAGCATATATGGACTGAAGCAATAAAATCAACAAGCTCATTAGAAGTCTGTTTAAAGTAGAAATGAGTGCATTGAGAGAAGAACAGAGTCCTCTTAAACAACACAGAGAACGTTACTGGTATTGAATGAGCTTTGTGACAAAGCTTAGAGAATGTTTTTATTGTCAAAAGCTCCAGATAGGGAAGGGTAGGGAATCTTACACATTATAGTCATGTACTAGATAGTAATAGTAGCAATAGCTGTCAGACATACATTAATTCTTAACCTTTATAAAAATACTCAGAGGTAACTAATAACACTCATATCAATAGAAAATTGGCCCTACTTGTACGGGAAGATCCGGTATGCTAGTTGCAGAGCTAGGCCTTTAACTTAGACCTTAATTTCAAAACTAGTTATGTCTACATTCTACCAAGCTACTCCCAACTTTCTAACCTCAGCGTGTTGGAATTTGATATTGTTATTGGACTGATCTGTGGACCATTAATATTATAATTTAGATTTCCATTTAGACAGTTTATCATTTACAATAAGCATAGTAGAAAGCATCTCTTTTTAGTAGTGTTCTTAAATAATAGTTATAAGAACAGGAAGAATAATACTAATAATAACTACATTATTAAATTCCTACTATATGTAAAGTAGTGTGCTCTACATACATTGTCTATGAGCCTAACAATAACCCTCCAAAATAGCTATTATCTTTTTTGAAAATGCCAAAAACAAAGCTCAGAGAGACTAAGATATATATTAAAAATGACAGAGCTGTGATTTAAAACTGAGTCTCTTAGTTTCCAAAGCTCTTATTTTGGCTTAGCAGGATTGGAATTCTCATGCCTAAAATGCTCTCATTTAATTACACTTATATTCTTTCTTTTTTGTTTGTTTGTTTGTTTGTTTTGTTTTGTTTTGTTTTATATATTTGTGTAGCAAACTTATATTCTTTCTGTTTGCTTTCAATAGTTTCATGAACTCAGTTCTTCTCTGTGTTTTCTGCCACTTTTACCTGCATTCCCAGAGACAGGGTTGAGAGAAGGCAATCGAAGCCTAAACTTTTGAGACAGAAAATTCAAATGCAGAAAAGATATATTGAAGCATAGCAAGTTAGAGATTAGGGAGAAATGTGAATGAGAGAAAATGAGGAGGATTCTGTGAAGCTGAAAGTAATGGCAGCATAGTTTTTTTATCTCCTCAAATCTCTTTTTTAAAAAAAAGAAGAAAGAGAAAAAGAATAACTAAAATAGCAAAGCCAAATACCCATTAACATTGACAAGAAAGTATTCCTGTGAACTCTCAAATATGAGAAGATAGGGACAAACCATTAACAGCCACAAGATCTGTGTGGTATTATATTTGTGCAGGAGATGGCAGATGATGTGCAGCTGGGCATCTGACAGCTCCCTAACCATCCCCAGATTCTCTCTGAAAAGTGTGGCAGGCTAATCTGAAGACAGTGACCTAAACTGAGAGAAATTTTATAGGATCCTTGATGTCATTTGAAGGAATGCAGAGAGATCAAACTGCAATAAAATCATCAGTTCGAGAGCAGTTTGGTCTCTAAAAACTGTTGAAGAAATCACAGTTCTCTTGCAAGATAAAGCTCTTCACTGAAGAGAAAGTGATGGGAGCAAAACCTGAATTGAGCAAGAGAGAGACAATAGGAGCAACAGAAAAGGAAGTCCAAATAAATATGAGGAGGAGAGCAGAGGACGTAGAATTGAGAAACTATAAGGCCAATTTTAGATTACTTTGCAGAAATAGGAAGTGCCCATCCCTCTCTCTTAAAATTCAGGAAAATTTATTTCATTTAAATGTAGTAAAATTTTAAGAAATTATTTTTTTAAAGAGGAAATGGGCAGAATAATATGCCTGCAAGCAACAAAAGCACACAAGCAAAATAAATGGAAAACCAAGAATATTTCAAAATGAGTTTAAATAGAGTTTCAAAAATGATAGAAGCCACAAAAAGACAGCATATATGAACTATTTAAAAATCAAGAAATGTGATAATTAAAGAAAGGAAGATTTTAAGACAGAGGTGGTAGAACTTAGGAAATCATTTTGAGTAAAAGAAAAATACTTCAGAAATGAAGATCAGATGAAAAGGAACACAAAAACAATAAGCACAATGACTATTTCCACAAGAATTAGGATCTAGAAGGGAGGAATGCTTTTAAAACCAAGAAGAAATAATGAAGGATTTAAGAAAAGGACTAGAAATAGGAATTAAGCAAAGATGGTTCAACCTACATATGATGAAGGTCTCAATGCAGTGGCCAGAACAAGTACTAAAATTTATAATTCAAGAAACTTGCTGGAAATACATGGCAACTTGAATGTTGAAAGGGCACATGGTATACTTAGAAAAGTAAACATAATGGCCAATGCTAGGACATAGTATAGATACTACCTCAAGACAAAAACAGTACAAATAAAACAAGCAAAATTATTTATTTTTATCAGAAAAATTATCATAGAAAAACCTGATAGTTCACAAACTTTTTTGGAACAATATTACGTAGTTAGATATATTTATGATTCTTAAGGGGGAAAAAAGCCACTGATTTTAAATCTAGCCAAACTGACATTCAAGTATAGTGACCTTAGGCAAACAATTACAAACATGCAAGAAATTAAGGAGTATAGTCATTTACGATCTCTCTTTGAAGACTTTACTAGAGAACTAGCTTTAGACAACCAAAATATCTACAGAAATATCAGTACAGGGACTGGTGGGTGGACAGTAAATATTTACCTCTAGGTAAGTATTAAGGGAGATAGACTACTTACTGTGTAATGACCATATGCTCTGACAGTGTTAACATCATACACCTAAAAAGAGTGAATTTTATTTCATGTAAATAATACCTCAATAACCTGACTTAAAAAAGTCTAATCAATACTAGGCTTAAGTACTAATTTACAGGAAATAGGAGGAGCAGATGCACTTATGATGCAACACTGTGGGGATGCAATCAGCAAAAACCAGACTCTGGGAAACTACAGTGTAGGGTACACAGCCAATTCAGCAAAATATTGGAAGAAACAAAAAGAGTTGTAGTAGGAACCTAGTGATGAAAAAATGGGCTTGGGAACACACTAACCAGTAGCAACGTATTGACCTTTCAGTTCAAACAAACAGGCTATAAAAAGAAATGAGAGTTCAGATAATATAAACAGAGATTGGATATTGGATGATATTAATTAATTATTGCTAAGTAAAGAGACAAGGATTTTTAATGTGTTGCAAATACTGTGTTCATAGAGTAGAAAGTCATCTGTAAGATGAGACTTTTCAGTAATTGGCTTAAGGGGGCTTTCATTAAATGAAAATTACTGTATGTAATTAACTGCTTCCATTTTACTTTATATATGTTCTTAATTTATAAGTCATCTTCTGATATGACTTTTTGATTCAGTATAAAATATCACGAGGTATGTCTAGACCTCTATCAGACGATTGCTATAATGCACATTTTTAAGGTATTGCATAAGCTTGTGGAATAATTACTTTCTTTTTGTTTAGGTTTATGGAAGACCTGAGAGATATGCTGGGCTTTGCTCCCAACAGATATTACTACTATATGTGGAAATATATGTCTCCTCTAATGCTATTATCACTGCTAATATCTAGTGTTGTGAATATGGGATTAAGTCCTCCTGGCTATAATGCATGGATTGAAGATAAGGTAAAATACAAATTAAAAATTTAGATAAACTATACATAAAATGCCATTTGAGAAGTTTTTGTATTTTGCTTTCTTCACAGCATATTCTGCTATTTAATGAATGGTGGTGCATTTTTGCAGGGATCTTGAGATTTATGTTCTATTTGGTCGCAAACACATGATTTTTTTATACATTGTAGATTTTTTTTAATACATGAGAAACACTAGTTTGGTTCTCAGTAAGGTAGCTTTATCCAATAATTATTGGGCCTCTACTGGAAAACATGTTGCTCAAACCACTAGAAATATTTTTCCTATATAAACTTATTAAATTGTATTCCAGATTCTCTATAACAATGAGAATATGTGTTAGTCATGTACACATAATTTAAGTAACTGTTGAAGTAAAGTTTTGTTATAACTGGTTTGTATTAGAAATGATTGTTTCAATTCTGCTCTCAAGCTGCATTACCCACATAATAATGCAATCATAAGATATATATTAACCACTAGAAAATTAGAGTGCTTACTTTTCAGAGATACCTCTGATCTTTATCCTATGGTCAGTAATTCTATATAATAAAAACTAAATTCATAAATGGGGCATAAACAAATTTGTTATCACTTGCCCAAACCCTTCGGCCCAGAGATGCCTCAAAATTTAGATTTAGTATTGTAGAAAGTTAGTAGAGCATATGTAACAGGTATCTATTGGTTAATAACAAACTACTCCAAAATGTAATGTTGGAAGGCAGTGCTGATTTATGATTTCTTGGGTTCTGTGGGTGAACTGGGCAATTATTCTCTTGCTCTTGCCTGAGCTAACACATGAGGTTGATTGAACTTGGAGAGCTGATGTCTCTCTATGATTTCTCATTCGTGGCTTCTTCCAAGCAATATGGACTCAGGGCAACATTCTATAAAACAGAAGAAATTGCAAGACCTTTAAGGCCTACCTTTGAAAATTGCTTAATGTCACTTCCACAGCATCCTATTGGACAAAGCAAGTCACAAGACTAGTCCAGAATCTTTGCTTACAAACTTGAGACAGATACAATATTTGCAGGGAGAAATAGGTTATTAATAACTTTTTTTTTTGGCTTTAACAGGCATCTGAGGAATTTTTGAGCTATCCAACATGGGGAATGGTTGTCTGTTTCTCTCTTGTGGTCCTAGCAATACTCCCCATCCCAGTTGTCTTCATCATTCGACGCTGCAACCTTATAGACGATAGCTCTGGTAATTTAGCCTCTGTGACATAT
The DNA here is from genome assembly GCF_000325575.1 of Pteropus alecto. Lineage (NCBI taxonomy): Eukaryota > Metazoa > Chordata > Mammalia > Chiroptera > Pteropodidae > Pteropus > Pteropus alecto. Next base: position 18,386,717 of record NW_006443138.1, on the reverse strand, counting down.
AAAAGAGGAAGGGTCCTGAAGGAGCCTGTAAACTTAGAGGGAGATGATGCAAGCCTCATTCATGGAAAGATATCAAGCGAGATGTCATCTCCAAATTTTGGTAAAAATATTTATCGGAAACAGAGTGGATCACCAAGTCTGGATACTGCTCCCAACGGACGATATGGAATAGGGTATTTGATGGCAGATATGCCAGATATGCCAGATATGCCAGAATCTGACTTGTAGCTGGGGAAAAAATCAGTGGGCTTTATTTGGTTCATTTTTATCAATGAACATTAGCTCAATAAAGAGAAAGAGAAGCAATAAGCTTCACTTATCAGAGGGCGATCTCAGGTTATCCATGGCTGTGATCTTTAACCCTAACAGTATATGTAAATTAAGCTAGAGTATTCCTTTGGATTCTTTGGTTTACATTTGCACAGAAAGAGTTTCAGACAAAGCCTACAATGACTGAGGTTCATGTTCATCAGAATTTTTGAAAACCCTTTCGGTGTTTTCTCAAGTATTTCTATCTCCAAAAAATCAGGTGTTACCTCAGTTTCTAATAATTTCTGGATGTAATGGTATTGGCAATTCAAAATGGTGTACTTCAAAATGTGTAAGTTTGCCTTCAGGGTGACTCCCAATATTAAAATGTTCAGTTGTATAAACTGGTGCCTCTCAGCACATTTCCATGATTATATTGTGTAGATAGACTACTTATTTTGGTAGTACTGATATCTTCTTAGGCAATTAGTTGAAGAAGACTGCAAAATATTTTCTTATGTAAAAGCTGTATAGAGCAATAGTATCAAAGAATAAAAAGACATTAATGTTGAGATGAAAAGTTAGATTCAGAGGTGACTGGGGATCATGTGTGTAATGGCTGATGCTTTGTGTAAAATACATGTGTGAAAACAATCTAGGAATGAGTCACTCAGCACTCTCAAGAATTATGCAGGTTCTGCATTTTTCTATGCCGTGTGCCTAAAAATCTACTTGATATTTATTGTGGATTCAAGATTACTCATAGTATATTTATATAATATACTTACAATGTATATAGGTGTATATTAGTACTCTAACTATTGATATGAAAACTCGAAACAAGGTGGTATTTTACTTCATATCTTTCTGTTTTGCTTCTGTTTTATGCAAATATAAATCCTTTTTTAAGTGATCATTAAAATTGTATGGTATAACATTTTAAACTACAAATAAAGTATAAAAATTATATTTGCTTTCCACATTGATTTTTCTTGTATCACCTGAACTGTAGTATCTTGCATTTCAGTCAGCACTTAGGCATGTCATAATAATTAAACATCACATTCCAAGTGGAATTAATAGATTAATTAACTGAGTTACCACCACTTTAGAGACAAAGGCAACATAGAGTATTATGGTTAAATGTTGTTTAATGTAGTCTCATGATTCTTGAAATAATCTCCCAGGAAACCATGTGTACAGTTGACAGTTTGCTGGGTCAGTATTGTCTCTGAAGTATAAAAATTATGATTTTTATGAAACTGTTGTATATACAAAATTGGATGAAGCAGTAGAACTCTTCTGAGTGCCATCTCATTAAAAGACTTTCATTTATAACTGTTCTATCACTATATAAGTTACATTTTTTAAATGTATAGTTTTAAAAATAATGATAAATAAAAGCAACAAAATAGGAGAGGTAGAAGGTACACAGTATCTATTGATTTATTTTGGCCAAATATTCTTGGTCCGCTGTAGACCTATATTAACAGACTGCATCACAGCATTTAAAATATAATTCCACAAGTGACTAAAACTTTTAGTTTTCTGTTTTTACATATTTACCAATATATTTTGTATCACTTTAAAAACTTTTATAGATTTTTGTTTTATAGATTTTAATTTTCCTGCTTTTCAGTCTTAATTTCTATTAGATTTTTAAATATTTTAAAAAATATTTTCTAGATGATTGATACATATAAATTATATAAAACTCAAAAACTATAACAATTCAGTGTAAAGTAAATTTTCTTTCCAAAATTTTTTCAAGCCACTATTTCCCACACTTGAAGACAACCACCATTACCAGTTTCTTCTGTATCCTTCCAGAGATGCTCTACGTATATTCATTACATAAATGACAGCATTTAATATTCTTTCTTCTGAATCTTATTGCAATGAATAATTTATTTTGGACAGTGTTTTATATGAAGTCACATACATCTGTTTCATTATTTCAGAAGCTGACATAATAGAAACTTTGTTTATCTTTGTGTTGAAGCAATATTTTCTATAAGCTACCCCAATATTAAAAAGTTTATAGCAAATAGTATACCTGCCAGCCTTTAGCTTATCATGATAATACATTCCCAAATGGTATCATTTTTCTTTGCTGTCTCTCTTTCCACAAGGGCTCAATCTACAGTTTGGATATCTGCTTTCCACTAGACAGTAGGTGCCCACCTTTCTATTCACAGAGTGAATAGAAGATAATATGGAAAATAGAAGATGATATTTGAAAAGAAAGAGAACATAAACTGCTTCTAATGCCCTCACTTGGCAGATGAGGAAACTGGGTTATAAATAAAGTATCTCCTTTCTTCTTCTTTCATTTAGTTCTTTAGCTACTTATTCATTAGTTTCTTTCAGCATGTATTCACCAAGAATCTACCTTATTTTTAGTAGTAAGCCAGTGCACCATTGTAAGTAGAGTAAAAACTATTCATCTTTCCTGCATTTTCTCTCCTTTCTCAGGGAGACACCTTATCTGCCCTTTCCCAGACAGTGTAGTATTTAATCAATCAATGGGTATGAAGCATCTTTCTCTGTATTCTAAAATTTGAGTCTACTTGTTTTTGTATTATTTTCCACTAATTCTGTAAACTCTGGTCTAAACTTGCACCTACCTGTAACATAGCCAAATATTACGTATCTTCAAGTGGAAGGGAGGCTGGGGAGTGTTACAGGAGGGCTGATAGCTCAGAATGAAATTAAAGGAGAAGAGAAAAGTAAATTCACTATTAGGTGTTAGAGTCATAATATGAGGGAGTCTAATATCTTAGTGCAATGAAGTCTTACGATGCAATTTTATGAAAGTATATTTACATTATCATGGGTCTGTGTTTATGAGTATTTCTTTAGGCAGAAGGTACTTTTTTCATCGAATCTTCAAATGGGTATGTAATCTCAGAAAATTTAAGATCAAGACATAGTGCTTCTTAACTATAATTATGCTTTCAAGTCACCTGTGCCCTTTTTAAAAGACATTTTCAGCTTACTGAATCTGAATTCTTTTGGGGCTGGATGCAGGACATGATTTTTTTTTTTTTAAATCTTACTCTAATGTACATTTTTAGTTAGGTATGATTGATATGAAGAAGATGAAAAGTACAAGTAAAATATGAATTCTAATTGTCTTCAATTAAAGAGAATAGAAGTGAAAGTGCTATAACTGTGTTACCTGGGGTGAAAATAATTTGTCGAATAGAAGCTGGAATTTATAATAAAAAAAAAATCTTTAAAAGTAAAATAGCTTTCTCCTTTCTATTTGTTCTGGTCACTATTTTTCCTGAACACTTCCAAAAGAGATTCATATTTATATTGATTGACTATGAATAAAATCAATAGCAATTACATGGATTTTTCCATAAATTTTAGTTGTAAAGTTTTTGAGCTATAAAGGTTTGACAAAAAGGGAAAAACCATAAAACTCTAGAAAACTATTGGAAATATTAAAGATAACACTTTCCATAAGCTATTTATTACTGAGCATAGCATACTTTTCCTTCATAACTTAGGACTGAAGTAAAGTGTTCCATATGTTATTTTACCTCAAATAACTGACTCCAAAATTGGCTGATCTTCTAGTTATCCTGACATGCATTCCTATTTAAAACATTGCTTTTAAAATGCCTATCATGTGGAGAAAAGGGACTGAGATGTTATTTTGGCCTACATTCAACGTCTTTTGGATTCTACTATTGCTTTAACACACCACAGTGATTCCTAGCCCCACCATCAAAACATACACATATATATACTACCACCACCATCAACAAGAAAAACAAAACCGCTGATTTATAAGAACAGCAAGAAATGTGCCATGTGGTGCCTATGCAATACCATATGTGGTGCCATATAAATAAAGGGAACCACGCCCTATAAATTAATGGTGATATCTCAGCCGCTAGTCTTTTCTCACTGATTGCCTTTTCAGGGTATTCAGCTGCAAAGTAAGAAAGATAGTTTCTTCTGAAGAGATCAGTATTTGTATTTCTGACAATACAATTTTCTCAAAAAAAAGCAACTAAAAGATTTGCCAAAATATGTAATTTCACTGTTCTTTAAAAGAATGCCTATAAAAAGCAAAACGTGGTATCTCGATGTACCCCAAACTGAAAAGACTTAAGAAATCTTAAAATTTGCAAGCTTAGTAGCAACATGACATTCATTTGATCTGCTCATCACTAACATTTACCCACATTATTAACAAGGTCCACAAAATTTGTAGATGCAAATAACTGGTGTATATTTAATCTCTGAGAGCACTCTCTTTTCTTGGGAATATGTTTTTCCTTCTCCGTTTTAGGACTTGCTTTATTTTAACTAAGAATTTAAAGGATCAAAATTAGAGATTTTAGGTTAGTTAAATCAGTAGCTGCTAAAATTGAACAATGAAGATAGCTTTTCTGAGCAAGAGGGGATCTAGATCGCCCAATATCTTAGTGAAACAAATCAAATAAAAGTTTATCCATTGTCTACTTTCTTAATACACTTTTGGGTAGAATTACTTCAAATCAGCCTTTTTGTAAACAATTTTATCAGAGATTTAATCATCTCAATTCTTTTTTGAGTTGCTTTATATTGTGATTCAGTGTTGACAACCACATAACCAACCAATTATCCATTAGAGATAGAAACATCTACTCCTCATTTCTTTAGCCAATAATAAACTGATTCTAGGACTTTGATTCAGCAGAATAAATTGAATTATTTATATAATATATACTTTGTTATTATAATATGGAATTTATTATCTATGTTATTTTTACTTTTCAACTCATAGTCATAACTTATATCCATAAAGTGTAGAGAGCATTTTCTCATTGAAAACTCATACTTCTTTTTTTACCCATCTCTTCAAAAATATTTATAGTTAAACAAATCTCAGGTTAAACAGATTAAGCCACCTTCCTGTTGAATTTTACAGATGAAATATAATAGTAGAAACAACATACTTTTTATCGTCACTTTGTGGTTAATTTACCTTTTTGTGTTCTTTTAGAAAATATGGTAGTCCATATCATAAACTTGAATTTTCCAAAGATTTTAATTTTTCAAATCTCCAACTTATTCAAATAAGACTGTTAGAATTGGTTTCTATTTTTAGGCAGAGTGAGGCAAACACTTTTAGGATGGGGATGATGGATAGAAACATCACTTTTTGGGTATTCTTACACAAAAATGTACTTTAAAATGCACATAGTGATGGCAAGCACTAGTTCAAAGATCTTTCCTTGCTTTTTGCCATGATTAAATGAAAAAAAACTTGAAATTTCACAAGATGTTTGTTTCACAAGAATTCAATAGTTATATATGATTAAAGCACATAAATATTTCTTTTTTATGATCAAAAAATTTCTGGTAATGTTAAGGCCACAAAGGATGTTTTCGAAATAGGGAGAAAATATTTTTGGCATTAAATGATGTTACTCCTGAATGAAAATAATGATGATTATTTGACAATAGTCTGAATAGAATTCTAAATCTTCATCTTTACATCATTGTTCAGGTAATCAGAGAAGAAAGTAATATATATGCGAATGAATCTTTGCCTTTTCATCGAAAAACAAAAGCATTGCCTGTATAAAATCGTTAATGAAAGACAGAACAGTCAGTTCTAGTCCATTCAGAGAAAATAGGGAGATGTTTCCAGCAAAAGAGCTTACTGGTGTGCACTATATAGAGGCACCAACCATGATACCTTGTTTTCCTTTTCCATGCTGTGATAGCTTTCACTGATCAACCAGGCATGGCAACCCTGTCTGCTCTTATTGATTAGCTATCAAGGCTTACTCGGAGCCTTGTGCTGTCCAGGTTTCAGATTTGTCCAGTTGGTTTTACACAAAGGAAATACGAAGACCTGCCACCTTCGAATGCAGCCAGCCCTAACAACGGCCCCATCTTAAAAAAATATGGGAGCAAATCGAGGGAGGGTTATCACTATGCATAAGCTATGGAAAGTCTAGAAAAATAGCTCTCACTTGTTATTCATGTTTTAAGAAGCGCAGTGATATGAATGTGAAAATCTAGAGACTCAGCTACTGAAAATTATAGTTCAAACTTTCGAAACAGTGAAACATAATAATTTCAGTTAAGAACTCTAATATTGAAGCCTGGGCAATCGGGTGTAGAGAACTTAGTTATTGCATCCTAATTCTTATGAACACTATTTAAGCTGGGTATTTATAGGTTTTACCTGAATAGCCCTGAGCCTAAAGTCAATCGGTTTCCGTCAGCTCTTTCTTCTTTCCTTGCCCACTTCCAGGCTGCAATGTTCTGCTCTTTTTTTGTTCTCTTTTCCTTCATTCATATCTATTAATCAAGGTGCAAATGACCGGTAACAATTTTAGGTTGGAGCTCCACTCCCAGAGACAACTACTATTTGATAGAGAGTACAGTCTAAAATCGGAAAAGGCTTGTACTCTACTCCATCCTCCTCTTATGCAACTAAAGCAGCTTCATTTTTTCAGCTTTTGGGTTAGCTAATATTTCATTGAAGATAAATTACAAGTTTATAAGAGGCTATATACAAATGTTCTTATATGTACAAAATATATGTTTATATGTGAATATAATGTATATAAAATAAGAACACTTTGGTCCTGGATTCAGATTTATTTCTTTCTTAATATGAGCTCTACCACTTATTATTTTGTAACTCTGGATGATTTGTCGAGGTAATCTGGCTTCAATTTCCTTATCTGTAAAGTGGGATAAGCAATAGTATCTACCACCTATAGTTATTATGAGAACTAAAGAAGATAATGAAATAAAATGCTCAGCACAGTTGCTGGCCCATAGTAAGTGGTCATTACACTTAGGCATTCTCTCAAAATAGAAGACAATGTTTTACAAGCTTCGAGCTTTACAAAATCCTTAAAAATCAAACCACATATAAGTATTTCCTAGTTTTCCTATGTGTAAGATTAGCCTTGAGATACCAAGACAAATTAAGCCTCTTGATTTGTAAATGGCCAAGGCATTATATACTTCTGTTCCGTTCCAAATACATTTCCTAAACCCATGCCACATGTATATTACAGCCAAATTAGAGAAGCCAAATATATTACAGGATCCAAACAGGGTTGGTCATAGAAGTTGTAGCTTCAAACTCAAGAGTCAGAGAGTCAGGGAAGAAATGGGAATGAAGAAGGATAGGAAAGAAAGAGGTCCGAGGGACCAGAACCTTTTAAACAAGAATACAAAATCTCCTTCTAATGGGGGGGAGGAGGTAACAATGGTTTGCTGCATTGACTTAAAGGAACCAGATCAGTGCAGACCCACCTTGCCCTCTATAAGCATAATATAGCTAATATCCCTTAGGGATACTGTAACCTAATTTCAACATGGCTAGCCAGTTTTAGGCTTGACTTGTCTTCTACCTCATAATGTGCTTTTAATAAACAAATATTTCTCATCTTCACTGAGTTGAAATTCATTTCTTCAGCAGTGAAAATGACCTGGAGGTGTGTGTTACTGGAACTCCAATCTTTCCAATGGTAACACCATTCTCTCACAATTCTGGAAGCTGTAAGTCTGAAATGAAATCATGCTCTCTCTGGAAGTTCTAGAGGAACTTCTGTTCCATGACTTTTTCTCTGTTCTGGTGGTGTTGGGCAATCTTTGGTGTTCCTTGGCTTGATGCATATACCAATCTCTGCCTTCATTGTCACATGGTGTTCTCTCTGCACACTGTGTCTCTTTTTTATAAGGACACCAGTCTTTTGGATTAGGGTCCATTCTGATCCATTATAAACTAATCTTAACTTAATTTGATCTGCAACAACCCTCTAAAAAGTCACATTTATAAGTACCAATGGTTAGGACTTAAACATATCTTTTATGGGGACACAGTTCAACCCACTACAGAGGAGGCTAAAGCTGTGTTCATCTATGTTCACCTTCCTTGGTGAATAATATAATAGATTTCACTTTTTTTTTTTTTTAATTTCTAGAGGAAAATGCAGATAACTAGAACATTTAAAAATGTAATTCTGGTCTTTGTTCTCAAAAATCTTTCTAAGTCTCTACATTTCTCTAAGGATAAAGTTCAAACTGCTTAAGGTGATAGACCTGATTTTTCACAAGTTTGTGCCTTACCTCTGGCTCATCTCTTCTTTAGCGCATTCTACACCCCAGCCATATGTAAGTGCTGTATTTATACTTCTTTAAATATTAAATCCCTTCTAGTCCATTTTTCTTTTTCTTTACGTATTATTCTATGTGTCCAAATTGATCTTCATTCATCCCCATTCTTTCCTTTATAGTTGGCTAGAATCAACGCATCCTTCGGTTCTTAAATTAGAAGGTATTTTCCTTTGTGGGATTGTTTGCCCTATTTATGTGCTCTGATCACCTTTGGGCCAGCATCCATCTCACTATATTCAAATTTTGTTTTCCTATTAGCTTATAAACAACCAAAGTCAGATGCTTTGTTTTATTCAAAATTGTGTCTCCAGGAATTACTTAGTGCTTAGCATAGAATGGACATGAGACTTTTTGTGTGTGTGGAAGAAAGAACAGGAGAGAAGTAGGTATTGAAGAGGGAAAAATCATTAAAGGAGATTAAACAAGGTCATATCTGACACTCACATCCTTATTAATATAGGATCAAACTAGTCTACCCATTTGATTTGTTAAAATTCATTAAAATGATCTAACTAGAGATGAGCTGACAATTCCTGGGTTGCTTTTAGGTATTATGGATAAATATGCCAGATATTTAAGTAAATTATCTTGATTATAGAGTATCAGTAGAGTTTTGGACTTAAAAACAGGAAACCAAATAACAGCTCAGCAACTTAATATCCAAGTGACTGAGTAATTCATATACTTCTCCATGTCTCCTCTTCCTTACCTTTACATTAGGAATGATAACAGTACCTAATTTATATGAGTAATGTGAGAATACAGTGAGTTAATATATGTAGAATGCTTTGTACCTAGAACAGTGATAATCAAATTGTACATGTTATATAGTGCTATTATTTTAGCATTTTCTTATTTTATTCAGTTTATTTCATATGGATTAATCAGCCATGCTTTAAACATTAAAATGAATATTTTACCAACCTCAAGAGTAAATGCTCAACTATTATATTTTAGTTTTCCATTAAATATACTTCTGTAATGCTGATACAAATTCAAAGAACACTATGTGAGAAATTTGTTGAAATTCTATATTGATTAACTTAAGGAGAAATATATACAAATAAAAAATTCTTAAATGTTGTTTTATAGTTAGAAATTAACAAAAAAGCAAAATAAGTGAACAGAATAGCATGTAATCAATTAAATCACATTTTAAAAATTTTGCAGTATTTCCACTTCAAAGAAATGTGTAAAACCACTGTCATTCAAGTATTTTCCATAAGAGGGCAGTAGCACATTTCCATATCAATAGAAGGTTTTCAAGTATTTTCATTTACATTATGTCCAAGTGATGGTAATAATTGGTGCTTTAAATGTTGTATATTTATGTAAAAATTTTGTTTTTATGGATTAAAGCTTTATTATTTACACCTTTATTATCATGTAACTTTAGAATAAAATATATTTTTTCTAAGTAGAACTAAAACTTGTATAAAATATAAAAAGACCAACATAATTCTTAAAAACAAAATATAAGCAAACAATAATTACAAAACTTGTTTCTCTAATGAATCCAACCATCAAGAAAATTAACATAATATATTGATATTCCAGTGACAATTCTGTACAACACTTTTTTCTTATTAAAATGTAAATAGTTAAAAGATATTAGCCATTTTTCCCATCATTGTTTAGACATTTATTGTGTGTGTGTTTGTGTGTATAATGCCATGAATCATCTTTGAAAATAAATAGTAGTTCTTTGTAATAGTCTAGCAAATAAATGTATTCACACTATTTTGTATAGTATACTCACAACTGTGCAATACTTTTCATCAATATAACTTTATAATGTTTTTTAAGAAAAATCTTCAGATAGTTTAATGATCTCTGTACAATATGTGATTATAATTTGGAGAATACATAAATTCTTGAAGAACTTAAATTTGAAGAATCCTAATGCCAATATTAACATGAATTGAACTTGCTATCAATCACAATAATACTACCCAAAATATATTTTAGCAACAACAAACAATGTTTCTTGACTAAGGGCTTACTACATGCCAAATAAAGTTCAAAGCAAGAACTTTACCATTCTGATCTCATTTATTCTTCACAACATCCTAATGAGTTAGATCTCAATATTATGAGTCCCTTTTTAGACTTGGCATTTAAAATCTGTTGCCCAAGTTCACAAAGTTAGTAAGTGGCAGAATCAAGTATACAGGAGCCTGAGATCTTAATCAGTATGCTTGAATAAAGCATCAAAACATGACTTTTTTTTAAAAAAAATAAGAGATTATAAAAACTAGGTAGTCAGTCTTAAATTTTTGCTTATGACCTTTGTGTCACTATAAAAAAGATCCACTTTAAAGGGTGGTTGCATTTGAACTAGGATCCAGAAATGAAGTTGAAGTAGTTAAAAGAGATAGTAAAGTTGCCCCCTTTTTTTTATTCCCTTTCCTCTTTCTTTTTCCCTTTCACAGGTACTGAATTTTTGCCAAGATTACTGGAAAAAATAAGCAAATAAACTGAGGGTAACAGGAGGCAAGATTCTCACTGTTAAAAAGTGAAGTTATTAAAGTAAATAGGAGTGGATAGAATTGGAACTAGCAGTATAAAATTATATTTTTTAAATAAATTATAGATAAGTAGGTATAGAAATAGATATAGATATATGTACATTTGTGTATGTAAGACACATGTATATTTTACAGCTCCACTGACCAGCCAATGACTAATGGTGTATCATTTGAAATGAGCTCGACCACCACAGAGATCTTGGGTTATAAATATTATTTTCTACTAAAAGGAATCAGAGCTTCTTCAATAAGTGGCTGACTCTAGGGCTTGAGCAAGTAAAATACAAGATAAGCTTGGGACTATTCCTTGGGCTGGGAGCAAGGAAGTGCTCAAAGAATAGTGGAGATGGGTCAAAAGGATACAACAGCTTTAAAGAGGCTTCCACTGACCAAATATGGGAGAATTTGAGCTTCAAATAAATAACCACAGAAACAATTGTAGCACTTTAAGTAAAACAAATTCAAAATCCATATATACAAAAATACATAAATAAATAAATATTAAATTGAATGCCAACAAATATATGTAAAAGGAATCCTGGAGCTGGAAAATCAGCATATAGCGACTTTCATCCTAATAATTTATGCAAATATCATAAATGGATACAGAAATTGGTGAGGATCAAAGTATATTTTTACCAAATACTTTAAAATTATTATTTATAAATACATTAAGTAATTAAATCTACAGTAGAGAAAACTGGCACTAACTTAACCAAACAATAAAGGTTAATATCACCAATAAAATGATAGCTTTGGTGTACTTTCTAAACAATGTATTGAAGAGAACACAGATCAATATAAAACATTCTACAAAGTAACTGGCCTATATTCTTTAAACCTGTCAAAGATACGAAATAATACAAAGAGACCCTGATGAACTCTTTTGCCTTTAAAAAGGGTAATGAGACATGTCAATTATGTGCATCATAAAATTCTGGATTGGATCTTAGTCCTTTACAGCATATTATTAGGACAATCAGTGAAATTTGAATGAGGTTCGTGGATTAGATGGTCATTTTTAATGAAACTTTGATCAATGGTAATTTTCTGATTGTCATAATTTTACTGTGGTTATAAAAGCAAATATCTTCATCTGGACGAAGTTTATTAGGGAGTTCTTAATATTACCTGGCAAATTTTATATAAATTTGAAATTATTTAAAAATAAAAAGGTTTTTAAAAAGGAAGAGGAAGAGTCTAGTAGGGAGAGGGAACAGCAAATGCCAAGGTGCTAAAGCAGAGAAAGGAAGCAGAGACAGAAGAACAGGAGGCTGAGTATATCAAGAAAAGGAGTGCAGTATGGACCAGATAAGGCTTGAGACATGTGCAAGAGTCCTATCTTGCAGGGCTTGGCTGGCCAAAGGCATTTGGATTTTGTCCCAATAGAAAGAAGAAGCCCTGAAAGTTTTATAATGGGTAATTAACATGCCCTGATTTACATTTTATAACTATACTCTGTGTGCCAAGTGTAAATTGGATTGGCAGTGATGGGGTGTGAAGGAAAAAATGTAGATTCAGGAGTGAGAAGATGTTTGTGGGAGATGGTGATTGCTTAGCCAGTGAGTCTGCAATGCTTTTTAAAAGGAATAGTACATTTGTGATATATTATGGAGTTAGAACCATACAGCTACAGCCTGATGGATTGAATGGAGGAATTAAGAATGACTCTGAGGTTGTTTGTACAATCAGGGAGCATGTAGATTATTATGCTCTTTGGTTTTTCCCAAAGTACATGACTAACATAGGGTCTTGCAGATATCAGATTAACTTAGAAGGAGTGATGTATATATCATATATGTCGACTGATAATTTTTATGTCATTTGGAAATAATTAGAAAGGTGGACATAATTATAGAATAATGTTTCTATAGTGAATGTTTTATAAGGAAATTATGCAGGCTTATACCTTGAAGCGCTTTTAAGTGCTAATGTAAGCTATCAGTGTGATTACCACTATTATTCTATCACATTTTAGATAATTTAATAGCAATTCTATAATGGTTCAGAACACCCACTCTTTAGTTGCTACCTGATAGTTCATAGAATTACAATATTATAGCATTAAAAGTAATTTTAGAAGTGACGACTTCTAAAACAATACTGTATTTCAGTATTTTCTGACAATGTTCATCTAATCCTTCTGTAAGTTTCCTGGGAACTAGAAAATTTGCATTCATTTCAAATGCTAATCAACGAATATTGATTTTTGCTGCCTTCTTTTTCATTTTCCGCTTCATTCATCTCTATTGTATCATTTTTGAGGAAGAAAGTATGTGATAGAATGATGTATTATTCAAAGATCACTCCTTCTAAGTTAATCTGATACATTGCAAGGGCAGAGAATGTGGTAGTCAAGAAAGGCACTTTCAGGAAATGGGGAAATGAAGGTAAAAAAGAGAAATCATCACTAGTGACCTCAGTTGCCTGCAGTCCCAGTGTGGATTATTTTCAGGAGTTCAGAAGCTTCCACTAATGACCTTGAAGGCATGAACACTGAAGTGGATAATACTCAGAAGGAATTAAGAGTGGCTGCAAAAAATAACTGTCATGTTATGTGCTGCTGACCTGCTGATGTCCACGCATCTGTCTGCAGCTGCCACAGAATACTCACTCTTCTTCTCTTCACCTTCTAGCTCGTAAAGGAGACTAGAAAATGTGGCTTTGGGAGAATTTTGAAGGGCAGAGATGGTACTGAGAATCAGAAAATAATATCTATCATAGGTGAATAGATGTTGTTCTTTTCTTGAGCTCAATATCCAAATTAGGAGCTTATTTTTTTGCAACTGCAATTAAAGTCAGTTGAAGATGAATGTTTTATCTTTAGTTATCCAGAATCCCATATATCAATATAATAAAAAGCAAAGTGAGGAATTTAGGAATATCTAATTAGCATTATTCAGATTTTTATCAGGAAGGCAAAGTTAATTTAGTCACTTTTTTGTTCTACTTTGATACACATTTATGGGGAACAAACAATGAAATTTCAAACCCAAAGTCATTAATGCATTTGGTAATTTAGTTCAGAAAACAGCACTTAGTTTAATAACAATTTAGATAATTAACTCAGTAGATAAATTATATTCAGTTGTCAAATATTTATTGAGCCCTTATATGTGTCAGAAACTCTATTGGGTTTGGGGAACACAAAATTAATAGTCACTGATCTTTATCCATTACTCATTCCATATGCCCTTTGCTTACTGGCACAATCCCAGCCGGCTGAAGTTTTTAACTGGAAGTGATTTAAATGTTGATTCCTGAAGAATCTAAATCATGAATAGACCTGCCTCACTTCTGTTTGTTTCTCTGCTTATTTGTTTATTTACTTGCTTTGCTTTAATATTCAATTATTTTATGGAAATAATAAGAGGAGACCTTAGAGAGTCCCAGTGGTTCCAAACAGTTTTAGTTTTCCCTACTGTATAGCAGCAACTACAATCTATCTTTGTTACTTAAGATCTATCACCCCAGCCAATATACTGCCTATTGCTTGAATGGTGTCTTCATATGTAAATAAGGTAATTGAATACTTTTAGATAGCATGAAATTGTTATTGTTGTTATATGGTGTTCTAACATTTATTATAATGAGAGAGAGAGAGAGAGAGAGAGAGGAGAGAGAGAGAGAGAGAGAGAGAGAGAATCCCTCTGTCATTCACTGCAACTTCCTTGCTAATTATGGTCTAAAGTTTCAGGACCATCACCCTTTGACTCTCATGTATTCTATTCACCCAACTTGAATGATTTTAAAGGAATGGCTTACCTTTTTAAAATCCATTCCACAACTTCCTTTTTTTCTGGAGTATTTTAAAGCAAATCTCAGACATCAGCTAATTTTAATTTGGTTCTTCTGAAGTAACCAAGGTTACACAGAGGCAGAAACCAACCCACTGTACCTCTTTATTATTTTCCCCCAAACAGTGTTAAGTACGCTCAGGTTCTATCACCACGTGTTCTATCCGTTTAGTGTTTAGTCCTAAGTAAAACGACTCCTCTTTTTTTCTAAAACTAGGAGCAGTTCTGGACTTCCGATAGAGGGTTTTGCTTATGACAAAGTGACTGTTGGTTGCAAAGTAGAAAGAGATTTGGGGCACTTTTATTACTTCCTCTTGGGTAGAAACAAGGAGTCATGATAAAAGGCCATCATAATACTATCCCCTCATTTGAGATGGGGGTCAGTGAATTGGTGTTCCCTTTCTAGTCTCTAAAAACAACATTAAAATAGCAAGGGATCAATGCATGTTGCTTGCATTATGGCTCATTTTTCTTCTTTTGAGAAAGTTTATGCAGATATTAAGGTTAATTGTCAACAACTGACAATTCCTAATAGCATCTATACTCTGTGAGAATAGAGGAATAAATGTCTTTCATGATGAGTATTAGGAGAAGTTTCATGCTGTTATAAACTATTTTACTAAGGGTTTTTCAGAAGAATACAGCCCCCTAGGGACTGACTTCCAGAACCTAGTCAGGCTCCCCTATGTCAAAGTCTGCTCCTTTTTCCATTTCCTGAAAGACACTTCCATTTAAGCTACCATAGTTTCATTTTCATCCCCTTAGAGAACTCCATTCACAACTGCAGTCTAGTCTCATTCTAGAATCCTTTCTTCCTCCCCATTAGTACAATCTAAGGGATGCACTAAAAGTACCTGAGTAGGTATCATGGGACTAAACTGTTCTATTTAAGAGAAACTTCATAAGTAGTGCAGGAGAGGCTTTAACAGAACTGTGTGGATGAGATATGAGAGTTTAAGTGTAGCTCACAGGTCTGGGTCAAATTTTTGTACTCCAATTTTTGGTATCCTCCAAGGCCTCTCCACTGAGATATATTGAAGATAGGAGGTTGTTAGTGGGGAAATCATACATGATGTTTACATACATGTATACCCACACCTAACAAATAATAATTCAGGGTCAGTGTATTACCAGATTTACCTTAAACACACCATATTCTTTAAGATATTTTGCCTGTCATGTAGTTACCAAAGTGTTATCACTCACACTTGTGCCTCTACTCTCAATTCCAAAACCAGAACCAGAAGGTTAATAAGCAAATTAGAAAGAATGTTAACTTAATGTTGTACATTTTCCAACCATGTATCCCTGTATCTTCTTCTACAAAAAGTCCTTTTGGAAGAAAAATAAAATATCATATTTACTTACCTTAAATTATACAGAAGCAAATTGATGTAAGTGAATGCGGGTAATATAAGGACTTATTATTCTCCTGCTCATAGTAATCAGTTTCCAAGTAAGTTAAGAATGAGAAAAGAGAGAGTGTGGTCTCTCAGTTATGTACATACTCACTTCATTGTTTTTATTTTCCCATCTTATTGTGGACCAGAGAAGATTTCCTCTTAGACTGAAGAATGCATAAAAGATTCACCCCTAGTATTAAATTAGATGCATGATGATATGGCAAATGTTGATTTCTAAATATAAAAGTCTTAAATAAATATTAGTTTATGTCTTTATAACAACAGTTTTCAAACTTTACTGTGATTAAAAAGACTTAGGAAACTTATTTAAATTATAACTTTCTGATCCTCAGAAATTCTGGCTTCATAAATCTGAGATGGACTCATTGATCACCATTATTTTTAACTAATATCTTCAGGGATCTAGATGCAAAACTCTGTATCATTTACAGTGAGAAATATTCTTCCACCAATTGTAAACACGAAGTAAACTTTAACTCATAATTGAGAAAAAGAACAGTGTAGCAAGTATATATTATGTTCTACTAACTCAGAGATTGAGATTATTTTACTTTACTGAATGCTCTTAGCTCCTACACTCTGTGAAACACCTGGGTTTAAAGAATCTTGCTTCCTTAGATCTACCCCACAGTCTTTGGCTTATTCTCTCATCCTACAAAGACTCTTTTCTTGCTTTATTTCCTCCTGAAACTCTCAGTCTTTGTACTTTTAATGAACTAAAATTTCTGCATGAGAGAAAAGTAGGGAA
>NW_006443138.1:18325427-18369808 GCF_000325575.1 Pteropus alecto | reverse complement strand
GGCAGAGGAGCCCATATTCATGACTTGATAAGAAGGAATTAACAAAAGTGAAAACACAGAAATTATCAACTCAATAAATTATCTTGCCATCTGAGTAACTCTACTGGTTTTAATATCTTTGATCATTATAACAATATTCATACCACTTGCAATTCTATGTGGTATACTTTTATAATATTTTTTTAGTTATAAAAATAATTTATATATATCTTATAGAAATTTACATTATAAAAGTAAATTAACTTCTTCCTAATCCCCCAAAACAGAAAACAATTTTTAATAAGATTTTCGTAAACAGCCCTAAAATCTCTATATCATACACTTTATTCCTGTTTCTTAAGCAGAATCTTGTAATAACTATAGATAGAACACTCTCATAGGAAACACTAGTAAGAATAAACATGACGTAATGGAGTATGGAAAATAATATTTGCTGAGATATTTACTTGAGGTTTTCTTCTTGTCTGAAATCATTTGGTTTACCACAGGACACTGGCATGAGTGCCCATTTGCACTTAGCGGTCAATATGGCTGATCTCTGAGATAATAAATGGCCTAAAGCAAGTTAGATTTAATAGTTTATTTTGAAAAGGGTGCTTTATCTTAATCTTTAAAAAGTATCTGCACTCAAATATAATATTGGTAGATATTAAGGCAATCCTTACATATTACCTTTATTAAAAATTGTTTTGTTTGTTTATTATCTCTTTAACATGATCCTGTACATTTGCATCTTTTGGCATAGATCCTAAGTCTCATATGTAGACTTGCCCCATCCAAATCTGTTGATGTCTTCTAAAATTTTTCCACTTCTGGAGCTCTGCTGAATCAAAATCTCCAGGGATTAACTTTTGAATTCCACATTTTTATTAAATAACATGTGTAATTCCAGTGTGTGGCCATGTTTGGGAATTACTGAAATAGAACAAAAAGATGGGGTGTTACTAAGAAGACGTTTCTCTTTAAAAACAGTTTTCAGAATATTTAAACTTCTAGAATCTTTTTTCCTAAGTGATAGCTTTTTGATCGAAGTGGCTCACATTTGTGTATTTCTGATCTTGTAATGGCTCCATTTTAAGAAAGTTTGATAATATTGTTTAAAATTGCTAACAATAAGTCATTCTTAATAATTCATTTCTTATTTCTCCAATTTCCAGGTACAACTCATATTTTTCTTTTACCAAGATAATTCAGTAAAAGGTTTTTTTTTTTTTTTATTGCCTGAATTACTCAAGCTATTTTAATACCATATTGAAAACAGTTCATTTTATTTTCCTTCCTGCTGTCATGATTGTGTATTAGACTTTCTGAAGGTTTTGGTTAAAACAAGGGCAATTTAGTTTAGCTACAGTGATCAACTTCTGTAGTCTTAAAAATGGAAAAATGAGGCATTTCCTTTTGAATCCTATGTATGGCAGTGAAACAAATTACAGATGTCGTGCATTCTCTTTATCCTTTCATGCCTCCTATACCACTGAATATTTAGAAGGTGTTATTTGGATGGTTACTAAATGGTTAGAGGGTATGTATTTTCTGAGAAGCAATTCTAAAGTTTTGTCCTTTTTTTAATTAAAATTATTGGGATGATATTGGTCACCCCAATAAAATCAAATAGGTTCTAATTGTACAATTCAATAATATATCATATGTATATTGAGTTGTGTTAAACAAAGTTAAATTTCCTTCCGTCATCAAATATTTGACTCCCTTTACCCCTAACTACACCCCCCGACACTTCCCTCATAACCACTAATCTACTATCTGTGTTCGTGAGTCTCCATTTGTTTGTCATGTTTGTCGCTTTCAATATTATATCTCACATATGAGTGAAATCATGTGGTTCTCAATTTTTTCTATCAGACTTATTTTACTTAGTATAATAATCTCAAGAACCATCTATGTTGTTGCAAATGGCAATATTTCACAAGTTTTGTCCTGAATTCACAGAATTATATTGTGGCTGAAATAAAATATTGTGCATAAGTTCTCTTTAAAAAGTAGAAAAAAATCTATGAATTGTTTTTAAATGACACTTTTTACATGCAGTATATTTTATCTAACAAAATTTAAGTCAGGTTTGGATTTAGAAGGTGCAAGCTACTTTTTAAAATTTGTGACAGTATTTTGATGTTCCTTGTGAAGTATTTTGCTTACTTTGCTCTCCTGAACCACTTACTTGTTTTGTCGATTTGTGGCTCAGTTAATGATCTGACCCCTGCCAGCATTTGACAGTCTTTAGTGTACCATACAGAATTGGGCTAAATATCATTTAACACATCAGCCTTGCCCTTTTTCAAATAAAATTTCTCCCATGGCGTAAAGCATGGACTGTTGATGGAGAAACATCTTTAACTTTAAAATTAGAAATTAAATAGACTAACTAGTTTTCAAACTGTCCACCAGTACAGAAAAAATGTGAGTCATTGGAAATGGCTTCAATTCATCATCAACCACAGCCAATATTACAGGTTGCTATTTCTGCAACATATTCACTTTCAATGTGATATTTGAATCAGAATTATAAGTCTTCTTTGCCATAAACCTAAAGGGAAAAATAGTCTCTGATATATTTATTTTATCCCTTGGTTGTGGTTTTGGGGTTTATGAGATTACTCTGATAGCTGTAAAAAATTACGTGGGCATAACTATATATAGTTTTGAAGTTTATTATTTTTGCCAGATGTCACTGCATTTAACACTATATATGCACATATACACACATATACATATGTATATTCACTATATCTACATTCTGAAGAAACCCTAAATATTTTCAATTTATTTTTTAATTAAAAATATTTTATTTGATTATAAGCTATTATTTGTTTTTAAAAACTTATGTGGAAAAAGAAATTCTGAGCCCATAAATATAATATAATATAAACTCACGCTTACTCATTAAAAAAAGAGTAAAATAACAAAATGAAAAGAAATTTACATTGATTGCCAGATCCTGAAAAATATAGTCCTTAAAAAATTTTTCCTATATGAATTTGATCATTCAAATTTCATATATGGAGAAGTGCTCACTCATATTTCCAAGATATGAGAAAATTTCAATTTCAAGAATGCTTCAGAGAAATATTTTAAAAATGATTCACCAATGAATTCAAAATAATTATATTGTATGGTATCAAATTACATAGAATTAGCATGATGGATTTCTGGCCACATAAACTACTTTACAAATTGTTTCCAGGTTATAAAAATACTGTGAGAAAGTAGAACAGATTTACACAAGAAGTCTCATGAATAGTTTCTGTTGGGGAGATTATTTTAGTGGCCTACATTTACTTCCATCTAAAAAATAGGTTTGATGTACTTGGGCATATCTATACAGACTAAATATAAAAGAATTGAGAATTGAGTCAGTGATCTAGAGAAGTGCATCTCAAAGTTGAATGTGCATACAAATCACCTAAAGTGTTAATTAAAATATAAATCCTGATTCCATGCTTCTCTGATGAGATCTGAGGTTCTGTATTTCTAACAAGTTCTCAGATAATTCTCACCTTTCTCAGACCACACACTATGGAGCTAGGACTTAGAGCAGTGGATCCTGTACCTGACTGCCCAGCAAAGTCACCTTGGAGAGATTTTAAAACTAGGAAGAGGCCTGGGCCATAACTGAGATCTGCATCCAGGTCATCTAAGTGGACTTTTGACATATGTGCAGTTAATACGCTCCAACAGGGACAAACTCTCAGTGAGGGTGATGATTCATTGATTTAGACCAATAGTTTTCTCTGCTTAGAGTGCACATATGTATAAGGGTATGTTGAGAGGTATGTGGATGGGGATTTAGGGTGGAAATATTTAGAGGTCAAGAGAGAGAAGGGGAGTTTTGTTCTCAGCAGGTATACCTCCTGCTGTCAGTTTCTTTCCTCTCAAGCAGAGAAGCACTGATTTGTGAGGCAAAAATAATTTGACATCTTATCACAGCCTCATTATTCAGAACTAAACCCAAAGGCCTCGGAAATCATCTTCTAATTCTCTTCTCCTTAATTCTTCCCTGGTCATACTGGCTTTTCTGCTATTTCTGAAAATCCCTAGAAACCACTCCCCAAATTATGTAGTAGATATTTCCTCAGGCTACTCTTATCCCAAGTATCTCGTGGCAGATCTCTTAGCACTTTCATGCATTTGATTAAATATTATTTACTCAATAGATCTTTACGAATTCTATTCAAATTACAACTTTCCACCAGCTCGTATTTGTATCACTTTTTCTTTAGTACATATCATATTCTATTATTTATTATGTTTATTGATTATTTTTCTGGTTCTCACTTTTTCTCCTCTACCATTATTAGAAGATAGTAATGCTAGGAATCTTTGTTCACAGATATTGCCAAACAGGTAGAAAAATTTTTATCCCATAGTATATGTTTCATAAATGAATGAATACATATGAACTTTGGTGTCACTTTAGAGAGGTCTCTTGTGACTGTCTCAGTAAAAGAATCACCTACCTTCAAATTTTCTATCTTCGTCACTCTTTATTATAGTAGCATATTATATTAATTTATTATGTACTTCTTAAGCTCACTCTCTCTCTTTGTCTGTCTCTGTACACACACATATATATAATTTTTATTTGTTTTTGATTTTATTATAAGAATAAAAATTCTTTAAGGATAGTGACTGTTTTTCAGAGGTATGTACTAAGCAAACCTAATACCTCCTAGCACAAAGTAGATAGGTAATAAATATTTGATGAGTCTTCAAAAACGGTGGTGGTGGGGTGTTTAAAGATATTTTGTGTTCTCTGCACTGCTATAATGTAAAGAATAATTCGTTTTACATTTCTCTGAATAGAAAAATATTGCCTGGTGTTGATAGCTGATTGAGTGCTCTTTTATTCAAGTAAACAAGAGCAAACAAATCAGTTAGACATTTATTCTCAACATTTATGCTATGATCTTTTCACTAAGCAAAATTTAAATTATAATTGTGTCCAGTTGTTCTGTGTGCCAAAAAACATTCAGGTATTTAGATTCTTCCTCCCCCATCATCTCATTGTCTTGGCTCCAAAAGATGCATACCCAGAGTTCTACTAATGAAGAATTGGCACTACAAAAAGTCTGGCTCAGCCCAAGGCAAATTCACACAGCTGGTTAAAATAATCACATAGTGGGATGCTATTTTTCAACTTAAATATACCTGTGGTCTATCGAGAGTTCACTATTTCAAAGCTGTTTACTTTTGATCCAATGGGGATCTACAATTTTCCATTTATACAGCACTTCAACAACCCTATAGCTGCAGAAGTCACCCACACTGACATGGCATACATGAAGCATTGATGCCCAGATTTGCTAAACAGATTTGAAACTGGTGTCTGTGTGTTCTTTCCTGACCTAGGTCATCCAGTTGTGTTGATTTACTTATGTAATTTGTGGCACAGGAGACTATACTGAAAAGAACCAAAGAGAGCTGTTCATTTGTTGTTTCTCTTGATTTAGCTACAAACACACATAGGTAGAAGAAAGAAAAAGTCTCCAATATCAAATTGAAAATACAGTAGTATTATTTTCTAAAATTACAATAATGATTAAAATTAAAGTAATCATTTCAGAGTTGACAAGATAGGTGCTAAATACACATCATTTTGAATCCCTTGCTAAACCTCTTGCCTAAAAAATATAATAGTCATTTTATTCAATTATTTATTAATTAACTCAAGAATATTTACTAAATTCTGTAATGTAAACAATATTGTCAATGGGAGTTTAAAATGTTGCAATTACTTTGGAAAATATCTGAGTATTTATTACAGAACTAAAATACATATTTACATGTGACCCATAAATTCCAATCCTAGGTATTTATCCAATAGAATTAAAAACGTGTCCACAGAAAGACACCTATAAGAATATATGCACTAGTATTTATAGCAGCCAGAACTTTCAGGAAACATCCCAGGAGTCTATCAGTAAGAGAATAGGTAAACAAATTGTTATATATTCATAAAATGGAATGCTACTCAGCAATAACAAAGTGTACTATTGACACATGTAACAACGTGGATGAACCTAAAAAACGTTCAACGAAAGATTTTACAGCAGAATACTGTATAATTACATTATAAGAGGTTCTAAAATAGACAAAAATAAAATCAAAATAACATTTGTCTTTGGAGAGCTGGTGTAGTGATTTACTGCGAAGAGGCATGAAGATACTTTCTGGGTTGATGATAATATTCTATATCTGGATTTGGTTACACAGGTTTGTGCATTTGTGAGCACTCGTTGAATGAAACACTATTTGTGCACTTCATTGCTTGTAAATTTTATCTCAAAAGAAACAAGGTTTAAACTCTAGGTTATTGTATACATCTTGAAGTCTTTATAGGGAAGTGTACTGATGTCTGCAACTAACTTTATAGTGTATCAAAAATAACACAAGATGATGGATAGATAGGGAATGGATTGATGAATAGATATGTAATAAAGCAACTATAATAAAATATTAATTATATCACCTACGTACTAGCTATTTGGGTATTTTACTGCAAAATCTTTCAACTTTTATGCATGTTGAAAAGTTTTCATTATAATATATTAGGAAAAAAATAAATGTAGGATATGAATTTTATTTGAGCTATTTATCGATTTTAAACATACTTCAGCCCATTGCATGCACTATCTTGACTCTTCTTACTGGTGAGACAAGAAAACTGTAAACTATTAAAATTTTTATTAATAAATATTTAAGTACTATTGAAGGTGGCATGTGAGTCTTCGATCTATTAAGGTCGATAAAGCTCAGTATAAAAAACATGCAGAATGCAGGTCAGCAACTTGAAAGACAACTCTGAATAATCCTTGAGAATGCGTTAAGAAATGCTACGTCATCAATGTTGGTAATGGCACAAAGGTTGATACTTTAGGGTTTTGATAATATTTCAAATATTTTCTTCACATCTGTGTGGAAAAATTGCCCTGTGGATAGTGAATGGTTTTCCATTCTGAAAAAAAATTGTTTCAACATTTTTGATTACTTATGTATTTATGTATTCTTTGAATTGGCTGTAACATCTTATTGTTTACTTCATTAATTAATGAGAAAATAGAATCTTTGGCATATGTTCATTTTATAAGAGAGTTAAATTTACATTTCGAAAACAATATCTTTTGACACTATCAATTGCTGGACATCTATTCTATTATTTTTATGAAGTTACTATTCTCGGATTTCACCAAAAACCCATTGGAATGGTTGCTCTCTAGACTTAGTGTAGAGCTATCATTTTAAAATTTTTGTTTTTTATCCTTGAATTGAATTTGTCCACTATATTTTTTTGGAGGGGGTGGTAATTACCTATTTTAATTTCTTGTTTTGGTATATTATCTTATTTGAAAAGGAGATTGAGTACACTATTTGTCATAAAAAATTTTTTTTCTTTTAAATTAGTAGTTTTTCTGAGTCAATCAGAGTCATTCAGAGTAGACTATTTTTGGTTTAAAACTCATTTCCTTTGGAGCTTTGAAGTGTTGGTCCAATGTCCTCAATTGTTCGGCATTCTCTTGAGAACGATAATGCCAATTTGATTCTCATTGCTTTATTATGGTCGACATTTAACTTTTTTCTCTCTTTGATAGCCTATAGGATCTTCTATATTTTCTTTATATACTGAGATTTCATAATAATGTATCTTTTCTTCGTTCTAGTTGGCACTGTAGGGACCCTTAAAATCTCCAGACTTGTGATATTTCTAAGTCTGGGATATGTTCTTCAATTATTTTTGATAGTTTTCTCAATTGACTCATTCTCTCTTTTTAGAATTTGTTATCCTCAAATTGTTGCTTTAAAGTAATATCTTGTTTCTGTTTTATGGAGACAAAATATTCTGGTCAGAATATCCCTGAAGATGCTTGATTTTTTAAAAAATTCTTTTTGTTCCCTGAATTATCTATTTTGTATAGGGCAAATTGTTATATGATTTTGGTTCTCTCATACTTCTAATTTTCTTCATATGTTAGTGATCTTTAATATAGTCACTATGTTTTAAAACAGTGGTCTCAAGCCTTTTTGGCACCAGGGACTGGTACTCCTATGAGAATCTAATGCCTGATGATCTGAGGTGGAGCTGAGGCGGTGATGCTAGCACTACAAATACAGATAAAGTTTTGCTTGCTTACCTGCTACTCATCTCCTGCTGTGTGGCCCGGTTCCTAACTGGACACAGACCGGCCCGTAGAAACCCTTGTTTTAGAAGATCTTGAGTGGATTATTTTTGGTGACTGGCAGAGGTTTCCTTTGCAAGTGTGTATTTGCGATTTATTTTCTCTAGAATTCTTTCTCCTGAAGACTGGCGCTGCCTTGATGGGAGGATAGTGAATATTGAATGCTAATCTATTTGCAGGCTTCATTCTAGGTTATGCACTGCATAACCTTTAATGTGACATAGACCTAAATACCAGATTAGGGATGCTTTGCTCTGAGGCATAAATACTCTACTCTGATTTTCCCTCAAGTAGTTTGTTTCATTTCTTTAGAGAACACATCACTTTTTGACTGAAAGCAAACTCAGCTGCTTGTACCAAGGAAGTAAGATTGTGAAGTAGATAGATGAGGAAAGAAGAAGTAGGAACACCATTTGCCTTTTAAACATGCTCTCAATTTACCCTCCTAGTGTTTTATTTCTCCTTCTAATTCTTCAATGATTTCCAGCTCAGAGTTCTTTCACAGTGACAGATTCACTCTTGTTTTCTCTAAACACCCCTCCTATACTTTCTTTCTTTGTGTCTTAGTCATTCTATTAAATAATCAATAATTTTTTGTTTGTTTGTTTTTTACTTCCTAGAATTAAAAACAAGTTCTCTTAGCTACTGATAATCCCTCTGTTTTCTTTACCATTACAGAAGTTAGTTATTTTCTTTCTATATGTAAAAGAGAGAGTCTATTGTTATAGTGATTAAGTAACATGCTCAAGGTTATCATGCAAGGTTATCTAAGTCTTTTTACCTGCCTATAATCTTTTCCTTTTGAGACTTGCCCCCCTAATATATTGGAATTTTCAATCTGGTATTTGAGTCCATGCCACTCATCATTCCTTTTCCTTTAGCTTTAGCGATTCATGCAAGAAAACACACACACACACACACACACAGTGTGTGTTTCAAGCCAATCAGAGTCATTCCCAAGAAACGTTGTTCCCTGAGTTGTAAAAATAGTGTAGGCTTGGAGTAACTGGTAGCCATTTTAATGACATGAGTGAAACTGTGAGAATAGACATTGTGGAAAAAAGAAAAGCTGGAGTATGGAGCAAGAGAGTGTTCTAGTGACTTTGTGTACCTGGATACAATAATATCTGAATCTATATTTTGTCTTTTTTAGTTATAGGAGTAAATAATTCTCTCTGTAAAATAATTTAAGTTGAGTTTTGTCATTTGTATCATATAAGCTCTGACTACCACAGTTTTACAAGTAGCAAATAAACCTTAGGACTCAGGTAATCTGACAGAAAAAAAAACTTGTATTCTCATTCACTACTGAATATGACTTCCCTTGAAAAATAAAGGTTAAGAAACAACAGAAAATTAAGAAAACTGATTGAATAATTTGTCTTAAAATTTTCAATTAATTACATTGAAAAAATTGTCATGCATGTATATTTGTTTAAATAAAATAAGAAGAAAATCCTCTTTTTTAGAACTACTTGATTTATTCATACTTGTTTTTTTAATGAACCCAAGATATTGATTTCAACAACCCAATCTAATAAAAAAGGAAACAAGATTCAAAGTAGTTATGTATTCATAACTGAGTACAGATGATTGGATGGAAAGCTAAAACACTTGTCTGGTAGCAGAGTATTCCCATAGGAAGGTTATAGTGAAAAGACCTTTTTTGGTATATTCTAAAATGCATGCGCACTTGCCCCTCATTGATTCAATTTAAAACTAAAATGAAAAGATTTCTCGCAAACTCCAATAACTTGGAAAAAATGAAAAATTGGGTAACGGCATGAAATAAATAAATACATAAATGTTTGGCAGTAAGTCTATCTTAGTATATTGAGGGATAATGAAAGCTATATGTAAAATCTCTAACTTTTAGTTTCTTTGGACTTTTTCTTATTTATTGACTTAAAACTGTATCAACAATAAAAAGACAATATAATTTTTTAAAAATGCTTGGGTAACTAGAGGAAAAAAAACTTTATAACCTAACGATTAATAAAATAAACTTGCTATAGTGAGAAATTGTTTTCTAAACTCTAGACATATAGATAATAAAATGAAGACAAGTTCTTAGGTTTTTAAGAGTACTGACTTTTAACATAAAAGATATCTCCAGGGGAAACACATAATTTAATTAATCAAGTTACCAAAAGAAATAAATTAATTTTCAAATATTGTTGTGAACCAAAGGATCAAAATAATTAACAATCAACTCTGTATCATCCTGAGAAACTGAACTACTATGTGGTAAAATTCCTTCTGCTTTACTGACTTAGAATAAATATTTACATAATTTTATGTAGCTCGAGTTATTATAAATTAATGCCCTAAGTTCATGTTCAATTTATATGACTGAATTTTATTTCATATTGTTGTAATAAAATTCTCATTTTATTCCTCATCAAATTTAAAGATGTTCTTCTAGCTTAGAGCAAATGTACGAATCACATTGTTAGAAGCTGAGCCCATCTGTCACCACTGGAGGTCATCTGGCTTCATTATTTATTCTGTTAGAATTTGCGGGCAAAAAAATGTAGGTTTTAAGACTTGAAATATTCCATATATATTTACTACAGAAATCTTATTTATAGTTTTTCATCATTTTTACATTAAAACTCAACCTTAATGCTGGTAACAAAGGGGCATTTTCTCCCTGAAAGTACATGTATATTTTTTCAATATTTTCACAAAAGTAAAGTCAGAGAGATATCAAGAATACATAGGATATGTAATCCAGGATTTTGTTTTGCCTTTGGTTATGTTTTTCTCTTTAAAAAGGCTTTATCCTTAAGTAACACACCCCACTCCATCCACTTTATTCATTTTTCTTAAATTCATGTGCTGACTCTGAAGAGTCAAATGTATAGTTTTTCAGATAGGTTTCAGTAGATGGTTACAATATTGATGATTATAGTTTTGTATATTCATTAATTCACGAATATGTCATAATGAAAAATATCCCAGGTCATATATAGTCATCATAGGCTGGCATTTCTGTGGTGACTTTCCATTATTCCAGTGACAGCATTTAAACTTACAAGTTCCAAAACCTTGCTGGGTCAGCATTTACTAAGCAAGTCTAAGATACTTATGAAGGGATATTAATCTTACTCTACAAGTGTAATTGTAAAAGAAATGTTATTTAAAAATACCATTAAATCAACTTAGATTTGTCTTAGAGGTGCTCGTCTCTTATGCTGGATGGGAATCCTATCTCAGACATTTTAGGAATATCCTTCCTTTTCCAGTTTCACTCAGAAATCAGTAATCTAGACATTACCCTCAAAATAAGAAAACAAATTTTCATCTCCTGTTTAATTGATGCCACTGGAATCTTTTTTGTTGTTTGTTTGTTTCAGTTTCTAGTGTTCCCTTGATTTCTAGTAGTTTCATGTTTTCATGTTAGATGAGGAATATAAATCTTTGGATTAAGGATTTACTTATTTTCTTTTTGGAAGCCATGCTTCCTTTTGAAAACTGTCACTTTTTTCGATCTCATTCCATGTGCTTTAGATAAAGCTAATTTTACCCTCAAGACCCAGCAATATACATGTTACTTTAGCCTGGCAAATCAGTATAACACATTCCTCTGGCTACAGCAATTAATTCACAGATGAACATGTAACACATTGAGGGTTAATAAAATGAATGAAACCTTATGTAGGGGGAGGATGTCCTGAATAACAGAATATTACTCTTTTCTTTGAAATATACAGCTCAAAACATACATGTAGTTGGGACCTGTTTAAGCTACCTTAAAACCAAGAGAGAGCTTTGCTGGAAAAAAGTACTAATATTATGTGAATAGAGGTGAAAGGTGGAGAATGGGAAACTGAATCCTGGGACATTATTACAATACTGATCAAATAACTCCTAAGCTTTTCAGTCATGAAAGACAATAGATTGTCTTTCTGTTTAATCTTTTGGATCTGTTTTTTTTTGTTGTTGTCGTTGTTGTTTTCTAACTCATATAGCACCTCCCTACAAATATTATATAACAATCTTTACAAAGATGAAGTCATCTCTCCCTGGTTCAGCATAAAGCAGTGCTTACATGCCCATTGCCTGTAGAACTTAGAACCCTATTTTCCATTCCATAATTCATTTTCTCTACTTCTTTGATTTCTTTTTTATTTTTAATTTTGTTATTTTTCAATTACAGTTGACATACAATATTATATTAATTTCAGGTGTACAACATAGTGATTAGACATTTATATAACTTACTAAATGATTGCCCCAATAAATCTAGTGCCCATCTCACACCATTCATAGTTATTACAATAGTATTGACTATATTCTCTATATTGTACTTTACAATCCCATGACTATTTTGTAACTACCAATTTGTACTTCTTAATCCCTTTATCCTTTTCACTCATCTCCCCAACACCCCTCCCATCTGGAGACCATCAATTTGTTCTATAAGTTTGTTTCTGTTTTGTTTGTTCATTTATTATGTGTGTGTGTGTTTACATTCCACATATAAGTGAAATCATATGGTATTTGTCTTTCTTTGTCTGACTTATTTTTTAAAGATACTCTTTCTTCCAAACTCTGCTCATACCATCTAACATAATCTTTTTTATTTGCTTAGGGCTCAGGGATTTTGAATTGATGTGTTTTCTAGAATCAGACTAAATATGTTAAGAAATGGTGAAACTTGTGAATTTTATATTTTTAACTATATCAACACTCTTGTAGGCTTGTTTCAGTACTCAGTTAAAAAAACATTTTTTTTTTTTTCAAAAGACAAAATGTATCTACAATATCACTTTACTTCTGAAACTTTCTACTCCACAAAAAAAACCCTTGAACTTTCAGAGACTGGCTACCTAGTTTGGCAGAAGGGCGACAGATAAGTAAAGGAAGAAAAGGAAGAACAAACAGATGTTAATATTTTGATATAGCACCTTGATTCATTGATGTTCTTAATTTACGATTGAAAAAATTTGCTGACATGTAGCATTAAATACTCAGTGTTCATTAGTAATTTTATTACTAAAGAACTGAGAAAGTCAAATTATGTGTTAATCTGAGGTCTGTCTATAGGTCAACCCCCATGATTTCTTGTGCCAGCATTCAACTTGTCAAAGCTTTCTACCTTTGAATGATGAATGTTACCAAAAAATTTCCAAGAAATCTTAAAAATTGAACAGAAACTGTTAATGATCAGCTCCAACATAATGTAGAGAGAATTTAAAAATAAAGACCCCAAGAAGATCAGGGAATAGGTTTATGCCACAAGTGCCCTCTTAAAGATTTAGGTTCTTGGAAACAAGATAAGAACATACTTGGCAGGAAGGAGGTGATGATGGCAAAGGATGACCTTGGAGGAAGTGAGATATTTACCTTCCTCTGCCTCTTCTTCTCTTTCTTTATATTAGTTTGATAAGGTTGCCATAACAAAGTGCGACAGACTGAGTGGCTTAAACATTTATTTTCTCACAGTTCTGTAGACTAGAAATCTGAGATCTAGATGTCTTGTATTTTGAAGAGTTTATTTCTTCTGAAGCCTCTCTCCTTAGCTTGCAGATGGTTGTTGTCTTTCTGTGTTTTTACATGAGGATGTATGTCTGTATCTAAATTTCCTCTTTTTATAAAGACACCAGTCATATTGAATTAGGATCCACCCAGAAAATCTCATTTGACTTAATTACCTCTTGAAAGGCTTTCTCTCCAAATATGGTTATGTTGTGATGTAGTGAGGATTAGGACTTCAAAATTTGAATTTGGTGGTGGGGGATGACGCAATTAAGCCTGTAGCACTATCTTACTCTGTTGTTTGCCTTATTTGTTAAGGCACAAACTCCACACATTAGTCTCTGTAGGGCTTTTCCATTATATTCTCTATAACTAGTTTTAGAAATAAAAAAAGCTGGACAATGAATAATAGTCACTGTTTTACTATGACTTCTCTTTTACTTCTAACATTTGCTGACTTGATCAGACTCCTTCCCATTCTTACTCTATTGTCCCACATTGAGTATTGACACATTTATCTTAAAGCCTTGTTAATACCTTGCATCTATATAAACTTAAGTTCCTTATGTTCTTCAAATAGAATTTTCTTTGACTACTAATATGTGAGAGAAATGGTATTTAGTTATTTTTATTTAATCAATGTAGATTCTTAGATCAATAAAGCTACAATTTATAGAGGATAAATAATAAAATTTTATAAGGACTTAGTTATATCTTCTAAGATAAATCTAATTGTTAAACACATGTTCCACAAATCTTTCCACTTAACTGGTGGCTGTTGATGGCATTGCATTTCCAGTGTCACCAGAAATAAAATGATCAGCCAGCCAGCCACCAGTGGAACTGCTGTCAAAATAATACTCATTCACTTTAATATTGTATTGCTGAGTCTATTTCTCTTATTGTAATTTATTAGCTACACACTGAGAAAGTACAGTGAAGAGAATGCTTACTATCTGTGATTTGGGGTGAAGGGGAGCAGAATATGTTCACCTTAAATACCATTCTGGTATATTAATTATTTTGAATTAAAGTTACTTAAGAAACAGCAAGTACAAGAAGGACACTCTGATTCTCCTTTGTCCCCATGAAAACAGAAAGTAAATCTCCCACATGAAGGTACTTTTCCTATACCAGGAGAATAGAAGACATCCTTATCAACAGAAATGGGAAGTTCAGAGCTGAGAAGACTATACAAACAAACTTCATTACTTCTCCACTAATTAGCTACCATAAGATCAAACTCTGTTCAGTCAGTTCTTCACAAATGTATTGTTCTTTATCTAAAAGATATAAGAACTGCCTGCTTTAGTGGCTTCTTTAGGTCTCATATTTCTATGAGCTCCCATGTATAAAATTAAATGTTTTTCTCTTGTTAATCTGTATTATATCAATTTAATTATTAGAACAGCCAAAGAAACTAGAAAGGTAGAAGGGAGTTTTCCTTCTCTATGGAAAAAATGTGTAAGAAAGTAAAACATGTAGGAAAGAATGTTTCTTATAAAGGTACTTTGAATAGATCTTTGCAATTAATAACAAAATTCTCTTGTCATGATCAGTTAATAGTGTAGTGTTATAAATTAAACCATATTATTTAGGAGAAAAGAAATAATTTTGTATCATGTTTAAAGTTTTTTTATTGTGCCCCTACTCCTCACCCCTACCCTGTTATATTCATGATCCAATAAAGGCTGTAATTATTTATTAAAAAATAATATGTACTTTATATACATTATTTAATAAAACCCCCATCTTAGTAGGGTGTGATAAGAATTATTATTATTTTATTTTTAAAGGTGGAAAAACTCAGACTTTAGGAGTTTAATAATCTGACAAAAGTCACATGCTAGTTAGTGGCAGAAACTGAATTTGAAACCAGTCTCCTTGTGTTTTGGACCTTAGCTCTAAATGTCATCTGGTCTATTTTTGATGCCTAACAACAGCTGTATTTAAAAATAAATTACCTACTGTGTAAGTTTATTTTTCCTTAATAGAATGACATTATAATATTTCTCAAAGCTCATGGTCATACAAACCATTTCAAAATTAACAGCACCTTATAAAGTGTTGAATGACAAAAATGATAGTTTTCCCGTACATATGCTTCGTATTTGTTCAGCTTTTAAAATTTTCACCTGAATGATGAATGATATATAACTGTTTAAAGAAAAAAAGAAAACAATTGTTTATTTACTTGAGGTGCTATAATGATTGAGACTGTAAAACATTCTTACTATTTTTCCAGTTAAAAACTTGCAAACAAGTTATGTGTAACTCTGTAGGAGCCAAGATGTAATGCTTGAGAATCTCTCGGTTCACATACAGTTCTAAATCTCGAGGTGTTGATTGTTTTTTTAATAATGGAAAAAAGAAAATTATTTTGAATTAAAAGACTATAATGAAGCTAGTGAATAAAAGCAGACAAAATTTAATAGAGCTCATTGTTTGATAATTTCCCTGAGATAATTTTAAATTTTAGGACATTTTAGGAAAACATTTCTTTTAACTTTAGAAAAAAGATAAATCACTTAAAAATATATCTAAAATGAGTGCAACTATTGCTTAACAAATTTAAGAAAAGCAAAGCAAGTACTCTATGTGTAATGACCACTCCACTCACTATAATATGTGCCAACACCTACTATATCTTCAAACATGGAAAATAAATTTATATTGCTCACTAGTGATCATTTTGTGTCTCAGATAGCTGATGCTTCATTGCCAACTTCTCTTAAATTCCCAGTGAATCAAAAATACCATGTTTTGCCTTTTTCACTCACAATCTATTCACTACCAGCTGTTGATTCTAGGAATCAAACACATAATTTGTTAAGTCCTACTTTCCAATCGTATTTATTTTTCAAATTGAGATAAACCAGATTTTAACTTTATTAAGGATAGTTTCTGGCAGGGAAAAGGATATCATCTGAAGACTCACTTTCTGGCTCCATGAGCCACACCAGTGGGTGAACTCAAGTAAGGGTCATTGCATCCCAGTTTGTGGACTCTGTGATTAACTTTAAATTTTCATGGACCCTTAAATTAAGCCCTTCAAGCTATCAATTCTTTCCCATGTTCAGAGTTTTTGTTATGTTTGTTTATATTGGTTTTTGTTTTTTGTTTTTTGTTTGCTCGGTCACTGACTCATTTGTAACTAATGACCCTTTTATATTCCACATTGTGCGCTGTCACTCCTCTTTCATAATCAAGAAACTTCCAAGCATCTCGACTCTTGACAGAAGGAACCCTTCATTTCAATTTGTTTGAAATTCAGGTCTTTGCTCAGACACCCTGAAGGATTTCAAAATTTACCTTATCTTAAATGATCTTGTTATTTTTCTAACTCCCCACAATAACTGCCCCTTTTTATTCATTTTTAGTGAATGACTACATTATCTATTACTTGCCTAGGCTAGAAGCCACAAATCTTTATTTAATTAAAAATTAACCTCTGTTTAATTTGTCAAAGTCTGTTGATTACAGAATTCTGTTGATTGCATTTCTTCTAGCTGGTTTCTTTCCTCTACCATCATGACACAAATTTAGGTTTTCAGAATTCTGGACTATTTCAGTCACCAGCTACATTCTTCTGGCCAATATCTGTGATTCTTATAATTCTGGCTCTGTAATTGTGGCTTTGGTATCTGTAACTGGCCTAATTATTTCTTTAGCTTTTTAAACTGAGTTCTCAATTATACTCCTGGATTTGTTCAGTTCCCTGCTTTTTATATCCTCTGAATGTTTTCCTTTTTCTTTCATCCTTGGTCCAATAAAAACCCATGCCCTGGCTAACCTTAAAATTTATCACCCAGTAACATAAAGATTCTGATATTGAAGTACAGCCCTTATTTAACCATCTTCCACTAATGTAAACTTTTTGTCTTTATGTAACCTAATTATAGCCAAGAACTAGTTTCTATTTATCATGGTTACTTCCATGGCCTGTGTTTTATACATGTGATTACTTGTTAGAGAGCATCAACTCTTAGAAAATTCCTTCTATCTAAGGTTTCAAATCTATGTTATTTTATTTGAAGACTTTCCTGACTCTTCCCAATTAGATTTTGTCCCTCTTTCTTCTGTGTGATCACAATTATAGTAAAACAATGATAAGTAAAAAAGAATGGGTCTTTATTTTTAGGATGCTTGCATTATTGTGGAGATTGTATTAATTAAGGAAAAGCTAATCGTTCTAATCAACAAGTCCCAAATTTCATAACTCAAACAATTGATTTCTAAAACAAGTGTTAATATATGCCTGTTTGGAATCCATGAATCCATGAGGTGATATAGAGACCAAGGTTTCCTATTAAAAAAAAAAAAAAAAAAAAAAAAGGACACCAGAAAAGTTAACCTAGAACCTGGAAAACAAGACTATTCAAGATGATAGCAATAAGTGTCAAGACTATAGCAACAGGTGTGAAGACTATTGCAATAGGAGAGAGAAATGGAGCTCAACTCCATTGAAAGGAGTATGAGTTTTTAGGGCGAGCTAGTGGAAAAGTATTGGAAAACATTACTCAATGTGGTCATTGTGTAGGCCATCTATGTTTTCTAATTGATCCTTATGAAAGTTAGGCTTCTATTGTCTTTCACAAGAGACAGAGGCTCTAACTTTCTTAATAATTGCATTTTGAAGGGATAGTTCTCAGGTACTTGAGAAACATATTTTTGTCTTATATAAGATTTATATTTAAAAGAAGCAGAGAAAGAATCTATAATTGCAAGTATTCTAAAGTAAGTGCTCTAAGAAAAGGGAAGTCAGGGGTTTATAGTCAATAATAAATCTGTCTAAAATTTTAGTTAAGCTGAGGGGAACGTTAAGGTGGGTTTTGCATTATCTACACATACCTTTGAAAGTTCCATTGCTTTTCTGTATCAAACAGGTGCATGGGGAAAGACCATGAATTGTGCTCATGGAAAATTTCATGACTTACTCCTAAAAGCGGCACGTTTCACTTTCACTATTATTCCACTGGCTAAATCTCAGACAGAGGGCCACATTCAACTACATCTGGGCCTGGGAAAAATGTGAGTAGATGTGCGCCCAAGAAGAATATGCAGCTGGTTTGATAAACAGTAAACTAGTTTCTGCCATACGCAGACAAACATCTAATACATAATTATGCAATTCAACTACATTATATATTCTTTCTTTATAGAAATGTATCATGTTGCTTTTTTTGAATGGTTACTTTTCCACACTAGAGTATAAGGCCCGTGAGGCCAGTGTTTGTATCCAAGAAAAACACTATGCTCATAGGACTATGTTACCCAGTAAATATTTCTTAAGTTAATCATTATTGGTGAGGGATGATATTTTGAGATGAATGAAAATTTCTGTCTTCAGTCACACTCTATTCCACTGCTTATATTCTCTAAAATCTCCAAAGTTAGTATTGCTTGTATAAATTTCAATTTATACCAGTGATGGAATATGTAGTCAATCGATATCTTTATTTGAGAATAAATTGTTTCCTAATTTTGACGTAATTAAAATATAAATCACTTTATTCCTTAGCCAGAATTATTTTTTTAAATCATAATTATTTGAATTTTTATTTTGGACATTATTAATTATTTTTTATCACCGTTTACTCAAATAACGGCAATACATTGCTAAAATATGTAGTCTTTAGTTTATTTTTCTTAAGCAGGTACTTCCATACTAATTCGTAAACTTTTCTCTGAATTTCTTTGTTAAATAGCATCTGTCACATTTTTCTGCATTTAAATCATAAGAAAAAAAATCTTTAGCGAAGGCCGTGATTAAATAGAATTATCATCAGAATTCAAAGGCACGGAAATGAGCCAAATATAAGAGCCCCGGTATGCTTAAAGGAGTAGGAGACCCTCAGGGCAAATAAGATCACCATTTCATGCTTCCTATGTGGTCTGATCAGGCCTAACTCAGAATCAAACTCTAACTTTATTTCTACACCAGATATATTTACTATTCATGTTGCTCTTATTTTAAATGTAATGTAATTAATTATTTAACACAATATTATGAAAAATTATTAGCATTTTAATTTTACTGACAAAACTGAAACATAGAAAAGTTTTCTATAAAAGCACCAAACACATTATTAGAAAAATTAAAATTTAAAGTGCCCAACATTTTGAAAATTAAACAGCATACTGAGTCATTATCTTATCATAAATAAAGTATTTTTGTTTTTATGACAATTTACATTGTAAAGAACAAAGACTTTTGGGAATCAGCTTTATAAGGCTTGATTCTTTTTGCTTTAATATTAAGTTAATTCTATTGCATATTTCATATGGGCAATTTATTGCCAAGCTAGAAAGTAATAACTCTAGACAAAGAGTTGGACTCTAAGATCTCAATCTAGCCCCTTGTTTCCTTGTCACATAAGTTAGAGAATATTTATATCCTAATAACTTGTATTTATATTGTTTGAAAATGTATTACACCTTTTCTCATATATCCTAATATCTGTCTTTCATAACCCCGGTGTGAAATAAGTCAAGCAGTTAATATTTCCATTTTATAGATGGGAGAATGAAAGCACAAAGGGATTCAGAAACTTGATCAAAATAGCATAACTCGTATGGCAGACTGTATTTTCCAATATGACTGTAACAAGGTCCACATGCTCTTCTTACACAGTGACATTGATATCTTGTTATTAAGAGTTTCAAGGGTCTATGTTCTCTCCCCCCCAAATCCGGCTATAGTGAAATGAAGCAATGTGATTTTTGAAGTTGGATAATAAAAGGTAATATCTCTTCTTACTAATGCTTGGAACTCAGCTACCAGCTACCATGTCGTGAGGAAGCTCAAGCCTTGTGAAAAGATCATCTGCAGGTGTTATGATCAAGAGCTAGCATCAATCAACAGACACTTGAGGGAAGAAACATTTGAAATAACTTCATCCTCAGCTACAATCTGACAGCAACTGTATGAGAAATTGCAAATGAGAGCCCAATCAACCCCCAGAACTGGGAGTGATAATAATACAATGATTGTGCTTGTTTTAAGTCACTAAATGATGGATGATACCTTCTATAGCAATAGTAACTGGAAGAGCTAGTGTTGTAGCTGACTGAGATTACAACCTGTCTTTTGATTACTTGTCTCAATCTCTTGTGCCCTTTCTAGCATACTACACTGAATAGCATGCCAAAATCTGTACAGGCAGTCACATAAAAAATAAAAAATTTAGTTACCCATCAGAAAGTTTTGTTATGCTTTTCACAGCTTCATAATTAAATGACATAAATTACTGATGCAGTGAAAGATGTAAAGAGCTGGCATTCTTTTCTCAGTTCTTGTAAAACAATGTAGGAATTGAAATTTTTCTCAGTTCTCATAGTGACAATTAATGACCCTGGGCAAATCATTTAACTTCTCTTTAGCATTATAATCAAATATGTGGCCTACCTCTAACTAGCTCCTCAGGCAAGAGCATTGCAAGACAATTAACTAAAAGCAACTCTGGTTTGCTTCTGAAATATTCAATTTTTGTAGCAGCTTCAGAGGGACTATAGTGACCCAGAGGACAGTCCTTCATTTTGTGTCCCCAGTGCATGCTAATTGGCAAGCAAAACAAAACTAAATTATGCTTAGATGGCTATAGAGATTTAGTAAAATCCTTAGGAGTTGTGATTTTTATCTTTATTCAAATTGCTTCAGTCTGTTATGAATTCAATCTTAAGAACCAAATCTTAAGAAAAGATAAAACAACTACTACTCTGTAATGGTATAAATATTTACTGTTTGCTAATAAAAATGTCTCAGGTATAATTTACACATTTACTACCCTTCTTGTTACATTTTAAAACCATAAGGCTAAATCATGTTTGAGGCATAGTTTTAAACAAAAAGAAAAAATAGTATGAGAAGAGAATAACTTCAAGTTTTATTGACATTAAGTTTTCAATGGCAATTGAAGGTTTAACAGTCTGTGGAATATCTGTTCTATATTATTTTGGTGGACATGAGGATTGATTTCAGTGAGGTGCTTCCTTTCCCCATCCAACAAAATAAGTAACAAACATAATTTCATATCCTCTCTTGCATTTCTTTCACAGAGGGACATGCACAATGGCTTCTGTAAATGAATGACAAAATATTCTTTTAAATACGTAAATCAAATGGAATCAGTTCCCTGCTTAAAATTGTTTAGCAGTTTGATTTTAATTAGAATATATTTCAAATTCCTTAGCCTGATACACAAATCCATCCATGATCCTGTCTCTGTCTTCTAATATAACTTAACCACCGTCATGGATCCCCCTTGCTCACTCTGCAATAACCACATTGGTCTCCTTGTTTTTATTGTGCCTTGAACACAGCACCATACCTTTCACTTCAGGCCTTGGTTGTTGATGTGTCCTCTAGTGACTCAGGTGTTAATGCAAATGGTGCTTAGTCAGAGAGGCCTGCCTCTGAGCCCTCTATTTTATTATCCTGTCTGTGTAGGGGAGGAAAAACATTTCCTCTATCTTTTCAAGTTGAGTGTCGGAGCCTGCAAATTAAACTGACAAAAGACAAGTTAACAGGAGAAAAGGCATACGCTTTTATTAAGATTTAAAATTTTGTTCACAAAAGCTGCATTAAAAAAAAGTAAAAAACCTAAAGAGATGGTTAGACTGGGGGCGTATGCACCATTTTAACAGAGGGTGCTAAATTGTAGAGAAGTGATGAAACAAAAGAAAGGGGGTTTGGGTTTATAAGGCTAATAAATTGTGTGAGAATAACTAGGAAATATATGGAGGAAACTAATGGAAGATAAGGGTTATTTCAGTAAGGTCTGTTTATGCAGACTCATCTTGGCATCGACTCTTTGTCTCTGGTGATGGAATGCTCTCTCAGTGCAGGGAGGGTACCTTTCTCATGGGAAATTTATGTCCTGCTTTTAGGCAAATAGGGGGAAGATAGAAAGCTTTTCTACACCTGCTGTTTCTCGATTGCCTTTAGCTCAAAATAATCAATATTCCAAAGTGGCATGTTTTGAGGTGGCATAGTTTGATTCCCTTCAGCTGGTTTATCTACTTCTTATTACTCATTTAAGTTATATTGATTCTTTAATTTTGTCATTTTATTATGTGACTCCTCTGGAATCAATACAAACTCCACACGGCCAGGAGACTTTTCAGCATTAATCTTTCCCACTCATCTATCCACACTTTCCTAAAACAGCACAGTTGTTCACCAGTGTGATTTATGTATCCCTTTGGTCCTTTCTCCTAACTCTCTCACCAATCCAAACTTTTCCCTTGATTCTTTCTGGCTCCATTGCTTTCTCTCTCTCTTATGTGCAATGATAAAGATGTTGAAAGAATAGACTATCAGAGGCAATACTTTTAATAGACTACAATTTCAAAAGAAAAAATTGAAAGTTATATAATCTGGAGTGGTTTAGTGGCCACACAATATAATAATTAAGACTACAATTTTTAGAGCCTTAATACCTACCTTGCATCCCAACTTCATCATTTATTAGAAATATATCTTGAACAGATTGTTTAACCTGTTTGAATCTCTATTTTGGCAGCCCTACGGTCAGGGTGATAACAGTTTCTGCTTCATGGAGGTTGTTGTAATGATTAAATGATTAAAACAATGCATGTCTCTGCTTGTATCACACTTACTAATGTCTCATTAGTATGAAAACCACATGGCCAAGTCTGCTGTGGAAGAGGAATACAGGAGTGTAAATGATCCTGTCACCACTGGGGTGATGTGAAATTTGGCATCACCCCAGCAGTGGGTGAGGGTAGGATGGTGGTGTTGTGTTGTCCCTCAGTTCTTCTCTGCCAATGCAGCAAAAAATTATAGGTTGACAAGACTGAGAAAAAGTAAGATTT
This sequence comes from Pteropus alecto, assembly GCF_000325575.1. Taxonomy (NCBI): domain Eukaryota; kingdom Metazoa; phylum Chordata; class Mammalia; order Chiroptera; family Pteropodidae; genus Pteropus; species Pteropus alecto. The sequence goes on along the minus strand of NW_006443138.1, from coordinate 18,346,298 downwards.
ACTGAAAGTACATTTTAGAAGGAGTCAGGCCATGCTAGGGAAGGCTGTAGCCCTGTGGAATTTTGGAGGTGAAGAGATAAGACAGCACACCCCAAAGAGAGGGGCCCGTTTTCAGTAAAGAGTGCTGTAACAATGAAGAAATGGGAAGGCCTGTTTATATTTGGGTCATGATGGGAGGTCCTAGATGGTCTATATGTGAGGTCACTGACAGCTGGCTGCTACATAACGCTTTGCCTACTGCGCATGTGCTTACCCACAATTCAGTCTGCTATAATTAGCTTTATGAACTTTGTCATGAGATTATAATGATGATATAATGAGGCTGAAGTTATGGGCAGTACTTTCTGTGCATGCATTTGTAGCTGGTTTAGCCAGCAGCTTTTATGGCCTTTGTACTCTAGGATTTGAGGTAATTTATAACCCTAAAAAGGAAGTGTTTCTGGGAGGTCCATAAAGAAGGTCTTCAGGGGAAGTTTCTATGGTTACAGAACTAGGCTTTTGCTCCTGTCCTTCATGCCCGACTAACCACCTAACAACCCTAAGTGTGGTTTATTGAAAAACATCAATGTTAACAGCTTACTCCACTTACCTGGGCAGCCATCTACAGTTGCACTGAATTACACTTTTACCTTTTAGTTTGTGTTATCGTTGGAAAGATCCACTTACCTTAAAGATAGAGAACACATTCTCAATTCACCGTGTGTACCAAAAGTTTAGGTGTTAACTGGACTCAAATAGTGTTCAATTAATATTTTTTGAATAAACTCAGTAGGTAAAATTCTGATACATTAGCCTCCTAAAATGTGAGCTGCAAATTCAATATTGGAAAACATTATATGGAACAAAAAGGGTTCTCGGGTCAAATTCCATGACAGATTATTTATAATATTGTTCCTCATACTGCTTTCTTCTCTGTATATACATCCTTTTGTAATTTAACTCTTATCAAGAGGTGGTGTTTTCATCAAGAGGTGGAATCTTTTTCTCTTGCCTTGAATCTGTGCTGCACTTGTGACTTGCTATGGCCAATAGAATACAGAAGAAATGATGTGTTGCCATTTTTAAGTGTAGGTCCAGAAGTTTTAAAATGCTTAGCTTCTTCCTCTAATGTAATCTGCCTCTACTAGGAGAGCAAGCTTAGGCTAACCTGCTGGAGACAATGCAAAGCACAGTTAAGTTGCCCAAGCTAAGGACACTAGACCATCCAGTCCCTAGCAGAGCTACCTTCTGATGAGAAAAGCATGATTGAGCCCAGAGATCAGTGGAGCCTGGTCCAGATGACCAGAACCTCTCAAAAATTCATAGATTCAAAGTTTTGGGGTGGTTTATTATAGATCAGAGATAAAAGATACATATATCCTCAGAATTTACAGTACTGATAGACATAATATTAACTATAAGAAAAGAAACTGTAGAACCCAAATGACAATTAGAAGTCTATAATTCTCTTTCACTAACTTTGCCCAAATTATTTGAATGTAGGACTTCAACAATCCCTCCTTGTTTTTTGTCTTAATATATTAACAACTACATTTCTGCTTTAATAGTCTGTAGAGCACATTTTGGAAACTTCTTTAGAATTCAGAAATAATATAACATTGAAAGGATAGTTTACCAGAGCTTAAAAAGTAGGAATGCTTCTATTGCTTCTACTTACTTTGAAATGATTAGTTACTTTGACTAAATTTGGTCAGATTTGTTACATGTATTCTTTAAAGTACTTATTTTTCCCCCTTTTTGTGTCTTTGCTAAAAATGCCATCAATTCTCACGGTTCCAATAAAAAAATTTTTAAAGGCCATATTATGCCAGACATGTGTGCAGATTAATCATTCACACTGAGTCATGTGCATATCTGATTAAATTGTTCAATGGTAGATGACTTATGGGTCAATATTAAATTATACATGTATGAAGTTCTCAAAATGCTAGACACAACTGAAAAGATAAGAAATCAGGCAATGAAATAGAAAATAATACTTTAGATATCAGTTGAGTGTTACTGAGCAAACTTTAATTTTCCTGCCATGCAAAAAAATGTCTGCTTTACTTCCTAATATAATGCTTGTGTGTTATAGTAAATGCAATATTTCCTGAGATGAAATCTTATTTGATTTTATCATGATATTTAGTGTAAACATTGTAAATACAAGTGTTGCTTTTATTTTTTTTATTTTTTCATTTTATTGCAATTCACTTTATTGTACTTCACAGATAATGCATTTTTTAGAAATCAAGGTTTGTGGCAACCCTGCATCAAGCAAGTCTGTCAGTGTTGTTTTTCTTAGAGGCTCAGATGATGGTTAGCATTTTTTAACAATAAACTATTTTTTAATTAAGGTATGTAAATTGCTTTTTTAGACATAATGCTGTTGCACATTTAATAGATAGTATAGTGCAAATATAACTTATGTGCATTGGGAAACCAAAAAATTCATGTAACACACTTTATTGAACTATTCAATTTATTGCAATGGTCTGGAACTGAACTCACAGTATCTGTTGCTTTTAAATTTAAGCAACTTTAAGATATTAATAAACAGTTGAATTTTACATGAGAATATAAAAATTGATTTATTCTTGTAAGTTTCTTTCTAAATTGTCATCTCTGCCATCTATCTGGAAAGCTATCATGCTTTTCCTAGATTTGCAATTTAAGATCTCTTGATTTTACAAACTTGTATAGTTGTAAAATTTGATTTTTGATCAAAAGTCAGCTGTAAATTAATTTAACACTGATTAAATGTAGACGGTTATGAAAGAGATTTTAAAATTCATACCAGAGGTTTATTACTTTTAGCAAAATAATAACATTTGACTATAATCCTTAACTTCTATTTTTTAAAATTTTATTAAGTATTAATGCTTATTTAAGTTGAGCCAATACAGCTATAGTTATTTCCCTGATTAAAGGAAAACATTACATTAAATAACATTTGATGACAACAGGCAATTCTATATAACATTAAAATCTACATTTAATGACTAGTGAGTTGGTAGTCATTTCAACTGAAAAATAATGATCGCTTCTCAATCTAGAAATTTATTTTTAAATATAACTAGATATGTGCTCAAGTATTTACATGTAAGACTATCTATACAGCATTATTTACAAAAATAATCAATAAATAAAATACTAGAAATTATAAAGGTCAGATTTATTGTGATATATTTAGAGAATGGAATGCCAATTATTCCAAAACTTAAAGTGTTCAAATAATATTTAAAGGCATGTGGATATCCTGTTGGTATACTAGTAAGAGGAGAGAGAAGATAATAAAACAATATACATAATGTAAGTCTAGTTTTTATAATTGAAATTTAATCACATTCATAGGATGGATATTGAATGTATAAATTCTGGCCTAGACTTGATTTCTTTTTTTACTTCAATTTTCTCATTCTTAAAATGGAAGCAATAATAGTATTTATCACATATGGTTATAATGAGGATTAAATTAGTCAACATTTATAAAGTGCTTAGAATGATAAATAGAAAGAACTCAATAAAAATTAGTTTTTAACTACTATTGCATTTAATTGACTTCAAACTTATTTCTTGATCATAGAAATGCTTTTAATCTGGGATCTCTTTTCATTATCCATGTCACTGCATTACTATAAGACCATAATATTAGTAATTAGAAACATCATAATAGCTTCCTAACTGGTCAGGCCAATAACATCTTTTTCTCTTCATGGCTTTTGGAAGCAGTCATATTTTGTTGAGTATAATTAGACAGGTATATTCTACATTGATGTAACTATACGAATTACTGTAATTCTGGAAAGTGCTTAAATGAATTGTTAAGTATCTCTGACTTTGCACGTGTTGAGCAATAGACAATGTGTGAGACATCATGAATTAATGCATAATAAATTAATAAAGACTATTGTAAAACTGATTTTGGTGTTGATTTAGGCTTTATTTTCACATTTGCTATACATTTTGTAATATATAAAATTAATACATTTGTGATATATAAGAACATTTATTGATGAGTGAAATTATTAGTGAATTTAAACCCATGGCATTAATTACTATATATATATACCAACAACTTCTTTATCTACAGTCACTATCTCTTTCTTCTCTCTCAAGAACCAACATTCTATGTTGAACCAACATTTTATGTTGGAAATTTCATCAGGCACATCAGTTACATCAGATGCGACATATTCAGAATGAAACACACTGATTTTCTCTAAATCTATTATTTTCTATATGAATGAATAGCACATAATTCACCTTGTATCACAAGCTAGAAGCTGGAAATCATCCTGGGCTCTTCTCTCCTTGTAATTCTTTTTATGCAACTGCTTACATAACAACTAAATTTTTTTTATTTTCTTTACCCTCCTCTGTTACCTTATTTTTGTCTGCCTCTCGCTCCTCTTTCTGGGACTTTTGTCAGCCTGGGAATAGTTCCATCCTTTTCAAAATACCTCGATGACTCCCCATTATCTACAAAATCAAATTTAAATTTCTTGGCATAGCATGCAAGGCCATTTTTTTTGTCCTGTTTTATATCTTGATTCTACAAGTTTTCTGTTTATACTTCAAGAATATTAAATAGTTTTGGCTTCTCGTACATGCCATGCATACCGAGCTCTTTTTATTACTGCCCTTAGAATTCTTCCTGCTAGGCATGACTTTTCCCTTATTTTCTTAGCAAAATATCATTTATTTATCAAAAGTGAGTTCAGATGTTATCTACTGAATATTTTCTAATTCACTAAGGTGAAAATGTTGCCATGTTGTCACTGCACCTATACTTCTTACTCCCACCCCATATAACTTTATCACTAAATATCGTAAATGGCAGTTCACATATGTATACTTTCACATTAGACTTGGGAGTTGGGATCATATATTTATATCCATGTATCAGCAGAGTACATTTTCCAATCCCTGACACAGGTATTCAATTTCACAACTAAATGATGGGCTGCTTTCTAAAGTAGGTTAGGGGAGATGTTAAACTCCCCAATAATGCCATATATGCCCTCTGCCAGAACTCCAATGAGACTTACCTTGAGGAATTTTTTTAGCATTGTTATCTCTTTCTGGTGAATTGCACACCAGCTTCACAACCAACATGAAGACTGCATTAGTAAACTGAACAGGAGCAATAAAGGAAGACATATATATTACACACCCATAAATATATGTATTCACACTAAAGTTTGTATTGCAACTCTTTCCATATATACCTTTCTGATTTTGGTTACATTTTTTAGTGATAATGCTGAACAAGCTGCCAGAGTTGACTCCTAGTAGTGGCTCCCTGAATCTTGCTGCAAAGTTAGGACTTTTAGCAATGAAGTTCAGTAGGCAAAAAAGTCCATGGTCAAAAAAGTACCAGCAATTCTCTTGAGGAATTGCTGCTTTTCTTGAGATAGAGTTGGCATCCATAGAAGCCAAAATAGTTTTTATTTTTATTCTTTCATTAGGAAATTTTAATTTTAGGGAAATGCAGAGATACTTTAGAAATAAAATTCAATGATATTGAATTTTAACAGATATAGACAGGAAAGTAAATAGTTGCAAGCTTGACAAAAATATTACTTATGTAAATAAAATAAAATAGGAGGAGAGTATATAGATTTATTGAATGAACAATCACACATTTATCATGAAGTATAATTAAACTGAATTTTTAGCAACTACTGTAGTTTTGACAGATATATTTAAATTAAAAATTTTCCCCTATGATGATTATTTATGGCTCTACTTTTTCATCTCATGTCAAATGGCTTTTCACCAGGATTTCTTTGTAGTGCAAGTGTTACGTAGCTAGTCAGACATGAGCAACAGGGGAACAAAGGAATAGAAGTCCAGCCTAGAGACCTCCCAAAGAACACTACAATAGTAGTAGAATTCTGGGTACGCACATACGCATTAGCCAAAGTTATTGCCTAGTGTCAATCAGGTGTCACTCAAAATGACCTCACTTGCCAATCACCTAGGAATGCCTTTTGAATCCTTTTTGTCCTTTGGGGCTCTGCTACCTTTTATGTCCTTCTGGGCTGTTTCCCTTTCTGGTGACCTTTTGTGGCCTTTTTGCCCTTTATAGCCATTTTGGCTCTTTTGTGTTGGTTAAGCTGGGGCCATGTGCCTCCTTGGGTCATACCTTGTCTTTCTCCATGTGCCTCCTTGGGGCATTCTTTATCTTTCTAAAATATATTTTTAATAAAACTATTAAATTTCAATGACCTGTGATTCTTGACTGCGTCATTTGAGGAAGAACCAAGGAAAAATGCTAACTACACCTCTACACCATTGTTATTCCTCCCCCTCCCCACTAGCGCTGGGGCGACACCAAACTCCAATCGGGGCCAATGGTGACACAAGGATCATGTCTTATATTTAAAAGACAAAACAGATTTTACTTACCTTTTAATAATGGTATAGATGTATTATAATAATGTATTATAATTGCTGAAAATTAGAAAATCCAGAACCAACAAAGTCATAAACTACTTTTCCCAAATAAATATGAGTGTAGAATGTTTTCTGTCAAACTATCCCAATGCTTAAATTTATTTCTTTTAAGAGATTTTATACACTGAAGTATTTTTAAAATTGCTGGAAACTGAATAGGTTAATTTTTAAGCATTACTCACAAATGATTTGTTGATCAAATGAAGAAAAATAACTCATTGACAAATTTTATCTTTAAAAAGGAATCTGAATTACTTTTTATCTTTTGAAACGTTTTATCTGTCTATAATAAAGCTCCATGAGTTTCATTACCTCAGTGCTTTATAAAGACCATTCATACATATCTGAGTATGCCTGAGACATATTATGGACTGAAAAGTAATTATTCAGCTAATAAGCATATGTACAGGATTTAACCAATGACATATTGTAAAATTGTGACATTAATTTTCAGTTTCCTCCTTAACGACACAGTCAAGTGAAGAAAATAACTTTCCCAATCTAGTTTCCTCCTTTAAGAGTTTAATTGTCACCAGTCATTCTGTAACAGCCAGGAATAGTACTTTTGTTACCAGAGCAAAAGGGGTCCGTCTACCTCCTTGCATCTAAGTCAATCAAAGAAAGTAAGAATTCATTTTAGAGAGCCACAAATTCTGGAGACACAGGTAAGCTATCCTTTAAAGATGTGGCTGCCCAATGTCTTGGGCGTCCAGATTTTATAGGGAAAAATTAGTAGTCATGGAAACCAAAGGAGTCAGGGTCATGGGTGCTAGATTAGAGGGTGATGAAGTAATTGTCTGGTTCTGGAATCAGCCATGCCACATCCTATGTGGTCCTCTGGCCTGGTCTGGGTGGCCTGGAAAGGTTGCTCTGTCTCAATAGCCCTGGGGTTGAAACCGTCTAAAGCCTAGGTATTATCCTTAGTCTAAGGTCTAAAGGAAACCTGTTGTCCTTATAACCGTAGACCTGAGGCTTGGTTAATCATACGTCCTAAGGCTTAATGATTAAAGGAGCAGACATACAGAGGTAAAAGGAGAAGAATGGAAAAAGCAAGTGAGTCAGGATGCCATAACTGGGCAAAACCAGCTTGAATCAGAGAAAAAACTATACTGAATAAATGAAGTTTGTGTGCAGTTACACTTTTAGATGACTTTTTCTCAGATTGATCTTCTTTGTCCATCTTCTTAGCCAGGTGGATCTCCCTGTCCATCTTCTTTAGTTCTGAATGTGCTTCATTAGTAAGATTGTCCTCTGTAATAAAAATCCCAAGGCTTTTTAATCTCTTCATACAAAGGACACGTGGATACATTCCATTATCAAAATCTTGTCAGGGTTTTCTTCCTTCTCCTTCTCCCACACCCACAAATGCTTAAGCCATTATTTGTGGTCTGACAATCTCACTATTGCTACTAATTTGCATTACACAGAATGCTGAATTGTCAAAGCAGACTCAAGTACTTAATAGATTTCTCACCCAAATTTGCTAGTGCTTACTGTATTTGTTTCATATGGCTACCTTAGCAAAGGTTGCTGTAAACAACAATCATAATAAACAGAAATTTATTCTCTCACTGTTTTGGAGGCTAGAAATCCGAACTCAGTGTCTGTAGAGCCATTTTCTCTCAAAGGCTCTAGAAGAGGATCTATTCCACCCCTTTCTTAGCTTCTGGTATTACCCACAATCTCTGGTGTCACTAGGCTTGCAGGTGAACATCTATATCTGCTTCCATAGTCACATAGAATTCAATCTCCCTGGGTCTCTATGTCACGACTGGGGTGATGTGAAATCTGGCTTCACCCCAGAGACCTGGGGTGGGAAGGAGGAAGTGAAGATATACGATAGTATACCCCAAAGGGAGTAATGGATTTCCAGCCTGTAGAGCTGTAACAATGCAGAGATGGGAAGGTCTTTTTATTTTTGGTCCCTGATGGGAGGGCCTAAATGATCTGTATGTGAAGTCACCTTGACTGATAGTTGGCTGCTATGTAACACTTTGTCTACTGAGCATGTGCTTACCCAGAATTCAGTCTGTTATAATTAGATTCATGAACTTCTAGGTGTAGTCAGGAGATTATAATGATGGTAAAATGAGGCTGAAGTTAGAGGCAGTACTTTCTGTGCATGTGTTTGTAATTGGTTTAGCCAGCAGCTTTTATGGCCTTTGTGCTCTAGGATTCAGGGTAATTTATAACCTTAAAAAGGAAGTGTTTCTGGGATGCCCTTAAGGAAGGTCTTCAAGGGAAGTTTATATGGTTACAGAGCAGGGCCTTGGCTCCTGTCTCTCATGCCTGATTAGTGACCTAACAAAATCAGACAGAATGACTCCATGACTAACATCAGGATCTGATGCAATGATCAACTGCCTCCTACCCTAAGTTCCATCAAATAGTGGAGCCAATGACCCCAACTCCATTAGCTACAATGACTAATATTCTTTCCCTTATATAACCTATCCCCTAAAGGCCCCTGGGGAGCCAAGTCTCTGAACACTAGCTCACCTGTGTTTTTGGGCATGGTGCCATTTTCTTAAATAATAAACTTTTACTTTCTTTGCGGCAAACCTCTTTTTGTGTCATTTGGCTTTAATGCGTACAGGCAAATGAACCCCCTTTTAGTTCAGTAACATTTCAGCATAATAGATGAATGCTATTAATACCCGAGGTACATCTAATCTCAGAGGAAGAGTTTCCGTTTGGAGCTTTTTAGTTTTTATGCTTCATGTGTCATGCAGGGGTAGAGACTGTACGTTACCTTCCATTTCCCAGCCATGTGCATCTCAATTGATAAATTCCAGATTTATTTTTAACAATCAATCTAGATGAATGAAACATAACATGAAAGCATTCTTAGATGAGAATTCTCTCAGGTATATCACAGTGAGTAAAAATATCATTAGCATATTTACAAAAGGCACTGGTTTATGTCAACACTACCTCAGGTATCCTCTAGGAAGGAGATGACTTATAGACCCTCCATGTAATAACCAGAGCTCAAGATGGCTCCAATGATCCCCACCTCCAGGTATTCATGCCTTTATGTAGCCTCTTCTTACATTGTATCATGGTTGGTCTGACCAATACAATACAACAGAAGTAATTGCATGTGATTTCAGAGACTGTGCTGCAGTGTGATTTCTGCCTTGCTGTCAGACACAAGGAAAACTTGACGTCATGTCATGAGAACATGTAAAAAGCCTTATGAGCTCCACAGGGAGAGGAATTAAGGCCTCTTTCTGACAGCCAACAAGGAACTGTGACCTCCAGCCAGCAGCATTATGATTGAAATTTCTTGGAAGCAAATTTTCCAGCCCCAATCAAACCTTCTGATGATTATATTATAGTCCTAACTGACATCTTGACTGCAGTCTCATGAGAGACTCAGTCTAAACCACCCAGTTAAGCCACTCCTCAATCTCTGACTCATAGAAATGTTACGATAATAGTCTCACTTTAAGTTGCTGTATTGCAGACAAGTTTTATGCAGCAATAAATAACTAATACATGCCATTAACCTTCTTGATATCTTATAATTCTTTCTACTAATTTTATATGTGCCGAGAATCTGTTTCTTTACTTCTAGAACATATTTTAGAATTTGTGGGAAATTCTCAGGTTTTATAGTTATAACTGAAAAACGCTTCTTTTTAGCTTCTTACTGTTAGGTAGCTAGTCAGACATGAGTGACAGGAGCAAAGTAATAGGAGCTCAGCCTAGAGACTGCCCAAAGAACACCCCAATGGTAGTAGAATTCTAGATACTCACATGCGCACTAGTTATATAGCAGCCACGTGCCAATAGAAATGACCTCACTTGCCAATCACCTAGAAATGCCTTTGGAACCACCCATCATGGGCCAGATATAATGCAGACATTTCCACTCCTAGGTCCTTTTTGCTCTTTGTGGCCTTTCATGTGGCCCGTCGAGGCTTTTGTGGCCCTTTTTGCCCTCTTGTTGTTGTGGTGGTCGTTATTATAGTGCTCTGTTGCAGCCCACATTGCTTTCTTTGTCTTTCTAAAATATATTTAAAATAATTCTTTTCTAAATCTCACTGACCTGTGAGTCTTCACTGTGTCAGGGAGAAAAAACCGAGGAAAAATGCTAACTACACTTCTGCATCATTATCCCTCTCCCTCCCCGCTGCCGTTAGAGTGACACAGAACTCTGATAGGCCTCAACAGTAACATTAACTCTCTGTGTATATTATCTGAACACTATGTTGTCTGGTTAACTTCCTCTAAATTTAGCCTGATTCACTTTCTAGTTTATATGTGATAATGTGACTAATATATTAATTCAAGCTATTTGGAGCTGGAAATAAGATTGATTTCCCTCATCTAGATGACGCAGGAATATCACGCACTTCTTGTACTGGTATTGTTAAAATGTCCCAGGTTTCGATTGCTCTGAGGTATTGCTCTTTAACAATTTTACATTCAATATTAATGTCATTTCCATGTACTTATAGTCTAACTAAAACTAATATTCCTACTCATTACTCAGCTTACTTCAGGAATTTATACATTGTGGGGGCTGAAAAAATAATTTTCCTCCCACTTTCAGAGTTCTTCTAGCTGGGTTAATAATCAGAATAACAGAGACAGAATAACAGAAGAAAGTCTAAGATTTATTATTTAGGATGTACTTCGAGGTGTCATTATAATGAGACCTGAAACACACTGGGCAGTTGAAACTTATGTGCCATTATGGACAAATAGAAAAGGGGGCTGGGGACTAGGATTTTGAAGGGGAAATAGGCAATTCACAGGTAGCTGAGAAAGAGCAGAACACAGACAAACAAATTCCTACCAGGTAACCCAGAAACAATGGGACACAGGGAGGACTCTAGCTAACAGGCCCCTGCTTGGATCCTTTCTGGCTACCATACTTAATTCGAATTAGGCTAAGGTGAAAATTTTTAGGTGAATATGCTAAGATTCCCTTCCTGAAGCTGGCCTTTCTATCTGAATTACCTTCAGAGGGGGAAGGTCTAAATTTCTTTTTGAGTCTTTTGTTTCTTAATAACCAGTTTAAAATCAATGTCCCAAAAGGCAGATTTTGGGGGTGGCAAAACCTTGGTCACCTTTAACATCCAAATAATATTTAAATAGTAAGTCCTTGGGGGTATACTTACTCAGATTGCTTGCCTGTCCTATATACTAGGTCCTTTTAATTTCCATGTCCTAGCTTTACAGTTATTAGGGATGCTAACTTTCCTTAAAATTAAGATACTCTTTAGATACAAAGGGAAAAGATTCTAAACTCAGAAATATTTTCTAAAAATCCAGTGTTATTCCATATGAAGAAATTCTTATTTCACAGAGATGACAACTTATATTAGAAGCTTATTCCATAGCTCACATTTCAAGTTTAAAATTTTGCACCAGTTTAATCTACTCTCTTTGGGATTGTTTTTTCCATTATGCAGTTTTCATTATATTTTCCATTAGAGAAGAAAAGCAATGACCCAAAGAATCCATGTGTCTAAGACATATAATTTCAGAAAGCAGCAACTACATCATTGATTTTCCCTCCCAAATGATGTGCTGTAAAAGAGAGACGAGGATGTAGAGATTTAGTATAAAATGAAGACATGTTTCAGCAGTATGAAATGATTTGATCTCAGGTTCCCACTAAATATAGCTTATTTATTTTAAAACAAATTTACCCCAACAATACCTCTCTCTCCCTCTCTCCTCTTCTCTCTCACACACATCTATCTCTCATCTCTATCTCTATATCTGCATCTCTTTCTCCCTTTGGCAATAATTGTATTTTTTTTTTTCCCATACATACACATTGTTCATTCTTTGTAAGCGAGGGAGGTTGTTTACTTTTGGAACCTTATCTTTGTCCTAAAACTAGCTAATTTTTTCTGTGCTCTTTTCTTTCTTTCTTTCTCTCTTTCTCTCTTTCTCTCTTTCTCTCTTTCTCTCTTTCTTTCTTTCTTTCTTTCTTTCTTTCTTTCTTTCTTTCTTTCTTTCTTCTTTTTTTTTTATTATAATAAAGAAACCTACACAGTATAGACTTTCTATTATCCAATCTCCTCCCTTAGAACTATAACACAGTATCGGCTTTTAAGTTACTTTAGGTATCAGAGTTTACCGAATATTTTACTTCTGAAGGACATAGAGCACTAACTCTTCAGTCTTTAATAAAGAGTTTTCTTACACCCACCAAGGGACCACTAAATCAATCTAGCATTTTAAGCTTTTGTTACATAGCACTGAACTTCTAAGTACTAATCTCTAGACTAGTCAAAATGAAGTAGGTTAAAATGTGGCAACCGTCCCCCACCCCCAAATCTCAGTGGTTTAACACATACATAGTTACTCATACATACACACTTGCACACACACACATTCACATGCATACAAACATATACAACTTTATTTCTTGCTCAGTGCAGACTAACAGGAATCTCTACTCAATTATAGTCACTCAAAGGTCCAAGCTGAGAGAAGCCTCTTTTCTTTTCATGCTTCCCTAAAATAAATCAAACATTACTTCTAAAAGTTTTCTTTCATGTGGGGCACTTTGCTTCTGCTTACATTTCATTTGTAAAAGAAAATCACATAGGTGCACATATCTACAAAGGGGTCAGGGAGATGCAAACCTATTATGTGGCAGGAAGAAGAAAATCTGAAAATATTAGGTGAACAGCATTGTTTTAAACAGTGTTTAAAACAGTTTTGTTTTTGTTTTTTGTTTTTTGTTTTTTTTGTTTTTAAAAAAACACTTTAAAATAGTGAACATATACTATTTTAAAGGTTTGACTTAATTCTAAATTCCAAGTGAAACCATTTAAAGAATGTTAAACTGGTGAATAAAATTATTTCATATATTTTTTCCAACAAAGATTATTTTCACACAGTAATATACAACATAAAATGTAATATATTCTCCTTATTCTAAAATATAACACACATACAGTTTACCATATATGCCAGGGGACTAGACATGCATGAGATAGTACTGTGGGACCATCATCTGTGAAATGTCCCTCTGGGACATAAGGTGAAACAGCTTTTATTATCTGGGCATCACCCACTGCCATGGAAGAGGGTAGAGAACATGGCAAATCATATACTGGCTTGAGAAATACCGCTGTATCTTGTATCCAGCTTTTCTCTACTACAAGTGTTGACTATAGGTAGGTATTAGTATTTGTGAGAGTCAATAAATGTCACCCCATAATTGAGCTTGGAAACAATTGAGAAATAAGACAACGGAATTTAATGAAAAGAATAGTTTAACATAGGGCTAAAATCATGCTCCCTAATATGTGTCCCTGAATTGAATATCTTCCCTTAAATTATAGGTCTCATGGAAGGGTCTATCCTCCCAGATAACATTCTAACATGGATTAACAGAGATGCAGAGGGAGATAGTATTTTCTCCTCAGTGAAAAAGCTGTAGTTGTTCTTATTTTTGTTTGTTTGGTTGGTTTTGTTTTTAATATTCTGTGTTAGTGTATAATTTTAACAATTGCCCTTTTAAAGACTTTGCAGGAGAAACTCATGGTTAAGTCTATTTATTTGCTCAAGAAAGAGCTCATATAATGATTAAGTAAGGGGTCAGAAGACTTGGATTTAAATATTGGAGGCACCAAGTAGTTGCTTAATGACGATGAATGAGTGGAAAGACTCAACTGCTGTGAGGTGTGAACTGACCAGCAGAGAGCTAATGAGCTGCTCTTGAATGTGGAAATTTTGTTGTGTTGTTTGGGTCTACATTCCTGGGTTTAAATCTGTTACGTACTGATTAATCATGAACCTTAGGCAAGCTATGCTATTTAATTTCCCTTGAAAACAATGAGCTGTTAAGTTTGATTGTTTATAATATGTAACATTGAGCATCATGCCCAGTAAACATTATCTCACTCAGAACCCTGTAAGAAATATATCCATTTTTGCAGATGAGAAAATTAAGGCTTATTGAGGATAAGTTACCTGCTTTAGGCCATAGTCTTAGTACATTTCAGAGCTATGATTTCAGTTAAAGTTGATTTGACACAAATGTCAGTACTATCAACCATCAAACTAAAAAAAAAAGATCACATTTTTCTTTGTTGAATAGTGAGAAAAATAATTGTAAGCAGGAGAAACCAAGATTATAATGGGAATACGTTTGAGAAAACTGAAGATGTATGGCAAATACATTGACTAGAGCAATTGCTTGGTGACTGGAAATATTTAGAAACTGCTTTTAGGTATGGATACTCTACAAAGAAAGGCTATGTGATAGTGACACCCTTTTATGCAGTAGCTACTTTGTGTGGCTGGGGGAGTCAGTTTTACTAAAGTAATCTATCAAGCTTGACAGAAAAGAGATGCATGGCATATGCTTAGGGCGCCTTCCACATAAGAACTTAGCATTTATGTTTAATACTTTCAGTCACCCTTTGGAATAGATCTGCTTTCCAGATCATCCCATCATTAAATGTGAGGGAGCTAGTGTAACTGGTTGGATGGAGCTTTGGGGAAGATAGCCTGGGGTGATTTTAACCGAACTAACTGCACTGGATTATGAAGACATTATGTTGTTTTCTTGAGCATTGTCCTAGACATGAAACGGCCATTGCCTAATTTTAAAAGAAACTCGAATCAAAGCAACTCACTAATCCATTGAAATTTACTAATCTTCACTAATTTTCTATCTTGAATTCTATACTTAACACATAAAATTTGAATGGCCTGTCAACAAGTGAAGAAAGGAAAGAATGATTTTTCTATCAAAGCTGTGTAGGTGGATGATAAACGAACTTTAAGTCAGGAATGGAATTAAAATATGCAACTCTAATTTAGAGAAAATTTTCATTAATGACTTAAAGGGACATTTGTAATAAATGATACACATACCTCTTCTTCCAAATTAAGATATAAAGCACATAATTAAAATGCAAAATTGCCTCACTAGAAAAGTCACTGAATTATTTAAAGCATTCACTTTACACGGCTCTTATTCTCAATCTAAATCCTGAGAGAATTTTCTTGCCTCTAATTTTATTCTAAAATCTTATGTCCCTCAAACAGTGTATATATATATCATATAAAAAGTAACGGCCATAGAGAGGGATCTCTTAAAAAGACAAAACTGAACCTGATATTAGCCTTTTCTGCTTTTTAGAGAGATGAAAGAGATTGTGACTACATAATTTAAATCAGTAGAGAAAATACAAATATTTTTTACCACTCTCTTCCTTTCACAGAACCTGGTTGTCAGAGGAGATTATATGTCTGTCATTTTAATGTCTTTGCCAGTGTGGAATGCTAAGGGTTACCACCTGGAATAGGTGGCCCATAGTTTAATAGAACACATTAGTGAGTCTTTGGTTCAGTAATTTAGCTATTTAACTATAGAAGATGGAGAGCTGAACTTTTCCTTTAATTAAGTGAGAGAATTCAGTGTGTGTGCATATAGCAGAATTGGTCAATGGGACACACTCAGAGAGAAGGGAGGTATATATTAGAGAAGGAAGAGTGCTGAGTGACAGGGCAAAGAGTTGACGCTCATGTACAAGGTAAACTAGCAAGAAATCTCTGTTGGTGAGGTGGCCAGTGTTTTAATTTTTAAAAGTTAGAAAAATGACATTTTTACTATAGAAAATATCAAACATATACAAAATATAGAAAATAGTTTAATGTACTCCCTGTACCTATTACCAGGCTTCAATAATTATCAATCAGTGGCCAATCTTGTTTCTTTTTTGTACCACTACCACTGAACACTTTCCTTCTCACATTCCTCCTGAATCCTTTTGAATCAAATCCCAGTCATTATATAATTTAATTCATTAATATTTTTAGTTCTAAAATATAATAGCTTCTTAAGATTTACAACTTTACCATAATTATGCTCCCAAAATGAACAGTAAATCCTCAAAAATATTGAATGTCTGGTTGGTGCTCACATTTCTCAAGTCTCATAATTTCACCTTTTAATAGTTGTAAATTGATTATATGTCCCAAGTCTTATATGTTTTCCTCTCTTTCTCTTTTCCTTTACTATCTGTTGAAGACATAATGTCATTTTTTCTTGGAGTTCACCACATGCTAGATTTTGCTGATTGTGTATATGTGGTGTTGTGTAATATGTACTTCTGTTCTCTCTATTTCCTATAAATTGAAGGTTAAATACAGAGGCTCCATCAGATACAGGTTTGATACTTTTGTCAAGAACAGTTTATAAGTGATATTATGTCCTTCTATCAGGAGACAACTACTCTGCTGTTGACGTTCTTTTTTATGTTAGCAGTCATTAATACATGCGTTTCTTACATTCACTATTTAAGAGGTTGCAAAATTGTGATATTGTAATTCTATCATTACTTCTTAATTTATTATTAGGAATATTTCTGTAAAAAGACATTGGAAAACTTTTAAGAACTGTTATTGTGGAGATTAAATTATTTTGCACATTTAATGAATTTAATGATGTTTAGTGAATTTAGTATCAGTTAGTAAATGACATTTTTGCAAGGGAGATCAAGACAAGTGTACCATGTTTCATCTTTGAACAACAGAACCTAATAGAAGCCATAGTGACATGATCCATAATTAGCATTTCAGCAAAAGGAGGAGCCTGGAGACAAAAAAGACTAATGAAAATTTAATCCACTTTGAGATTTTTCCAAGAAACTGAAAAGGCAGTAAATACAGAATGTCATTTTATGTAACATCACTTGAAATGTAAAGGACATTCTATCTTGGTAAGAAAGTCCAAAATCAAGGAAAATATTTTCTAAAGCATAGCCATTGATAGGAATTTTTATATTTGTATAATATAGTGTTAATTTGTATTTACAATTAAAATTCTCCAGGCACAGAAAATTAATCAATTGTTTTGGGGTACTAAAGAAATATAAAACTATACTAATTAATGAATTTACTTATTTGTGCAATGAATATGGTATATATTTAACATAATAAATAGGTACAGCTTTATCTCTACTGTGATTTTAAATGTATTAATATTAAAATTCTCACAACTTATTTATTTGTAATAGCTATTTTTTGCCATTAGAGAAATTCAACCATACTTTGACCATTGATATTTTCAGCTATTGGCACCAAAGCAGAAAATTTGAAAAAAGAATAAGTTTCTTCTTTAATTTGGTTAGTTAGTTGAAAGCCTATGTTAAAAAAAGTCAGGAACATGAGATTTTATGTGAGTACACTTATCTTCAACTTATTTTTTTAAAGATTTCCCTTTAAAAGATACCTTTTCATTTTTTAAAAAATGAGGTCTTGAGGCTGATCGGAATAAAACTTTCATTATAATCCTGAGACATCATGTCCCTACTGCAATTCACTTTATGGAGAAAACGAAATGATCATATAAGAAAAAAAGGAGACTCTATAATCTCTTTACTGCTCAGTTGAACACTTTATTTGTAATGGGCTATATGAACCAGAGGGGTGAGAGGGTCGGGGGGAGGACTACTTTTGTCTATTTTTCCCCTTCCTGCAAGTTATTTTCTCCTCCAGTAAAGTTAAAGTCTCTAGAGCTGCTAAAAAAAGAGAAGATCTATATCTATAATTATGTAAGTAGTAAATTTCTTATTCAAAATTCTGTCACTAGATACCAATTTTTGCACAATGCTACCATTAGTTCAATCCTTCTCCCCATCATTGATCACATTATATTTTGCAATGTGCCTGATAAATGGTAAGGTAAAATATTGTTAATTTATTCACTCCATCATTGAGTATCTACAATGTGACAAGCCCTGTATTAAGATTAATTTCTTTCTTCAAGGGACTTAGATAAGTGCAATTCATTGTGCTAAATATCAAGTAAGAGTTATATGTAGAGATGTATGTCAAAGGACCATGGGACATTCTTGCTCTGGAGCCTAAGACATTGGTCATTTGTGCTATGACCAGGGCTTCCTCCTTACAGGAATATGTGAACCAAATAAACTGCAACAAGTGAGGATGGGACCACATGGATCGGGCTATTACGTTTCTAAAAGACAATTTATAGAATTTCTAAGTGGAAGAATTGGAAAGCATGATATGTGATATAGTACTTACATCTTGTGCTATATCAGGAGAAATATTACATGCTGGTTAGTTTTCATATCTCTATGAGAGAAACTAGTATAATTAAATGTTCTTATATCTTTAATCATCTTGGATATAGAAGAGTTAGGGAGATCACATGGTCAAGGAGAAACAAGTTTATGACTGTGGCTGTCCACCCTCATAAGACAGTGTGTGATTTCACCCTCATAAGAAAGTATGTGATTTCACCCTCATAAGATAGTGTGTAATATGTAAGATCAATTATTAGTTGAGAAGACAATGTCCAGAAGGAATATCTAATAATCTGGTATTCTGTATCTTCAGTATAAAATATAGGAACATTAAAAATAAACAAACATAAAACTTTCAAATGATACCTGTCTAATGTTGTTCAGAACTTCTAACTCGCTGCCTGAAAACAACAACAAAAAAATGACAATTGTTCATTAATCAGTAGCCTGTAAAGTTAAGAGTGTCTGCCAGAAATTGGGGATCTTTGTCCAGAAATTCTCCAACTCTACATTCATGGAATTCATGTGCTCAATATTGTTGAAGGTGTAGGGTATTTTTGGAGAAAAGGATAAATACTTATGGGACACCCAAAAGGAGAGATCTGGTAGGCAGTTTTAACTTTATAATTTCGATTCTCTCTCTGAAGCAGGACATGGAGAAAGAAGTGAGTTAGTTTGGGGCATCAGGAAGATTAATCACGCAGTTTGTAAGAGTTGAATCTAGACCTCTAATAAACTTTTTCTGCCTCTAGAATCTACCCTCTCAGTCATTTTACTATATTCTCACCATAGAGAAGTTACCCCAGATGGAAAACTTTGCTGCTGCAGTTAAGAAAACATGAATGATTGGTATAAGGTTGTGAGAGATTTTAAAATGTAGAACATTGAGTGATAGACTTTTATGTGCAATGGCCAAAGTTTTCCCTATTTTTTCCTGAAATACTTTTCAGTTTCCTGTTTTTTGTTCGTTTTTTGTTTTGTTTTATTTTGTTTTGTTTTATATTAGAGATGCTGGTTTATATACTTCTGGAAATTTTGTTGTTGTTCCATAAGACTCTATTTCTCATATAGTTAGGGTTAAATATTACAGCTTTTATTAAGCCCAGAGACTAGCTCTAGGTATTATTTTTATTTTTGGATATTGTAGAATTTATCATCATTAAAGAATACAAAAAATACTTAATTCCATCTAAAACAGCAGAGTTTATAATACTTTAAAGTTAAGTATGCTTATGTTATGCTTAAATCTAGAAAGATGATCTAATTAATAAGTGCTTGTTTAACTGGCTTCATCTGTTGTGATATACAAGTTTAATTCATCAATGGATATAAAATGACTGGAAGCTAAACCTAGGAGCCATTAGGGACTGAGAAGATGTTTACTAGCGTTAAAGAGGTGATATACACGCCTGTGTGTGTGTTTGTGTGTGTCTCCCTTCATTCCAACAACATTTATTGAAGAGCTAATATTTGTCAGGCCTGTTTTAAGTACTAGAAACAGAGCAATAAACAATAGGGAGAAAAATCTCAGCTTTATAGAGTTAACATTGGTCTGCAGGAGACAAACAATAAAACTTGGACTCAATCTAGAAGTTACACTTTCCAGCAAAAGAATAAAATTTAAAATTTACCATACATTGCAATAGACTCTGGCAGAGGAGAGAAACAGCTGAATTATAGACATAATTCAGAGCATGAGGAACATAAAACAGAGCACAAACATTTATTGAACGTTCTTAGGGGTATATAGGCGAGTAAATAATAGCCCTTACCTTGAAGCACTTATAGTCTAATGCAGTCACATGAGACACTAAATAGTTTTAAAATTATAAGATAAATGTTACCCTAGACATAATTTGAAAAGATCTGTGAGGCTATGTCCGTAGAAATATGCCATACCTTCCTATTATGTAGCAACTGGCAAGTTTCAGCTTTCTTGTAATATTGTTAATAAACAAGTTGAACTGAACTTTTAGGAAATATAAATATGTGACAGACTCTAATTCTCTAATTATTTATGTATTATCTCACTGAGGTTTTAATGATGAGGAAATTAAGATAGAATGGTTAAGCAACTACTTCAATATTAAACAACTTATATTTAGAAGGTCCATTTGGCACTCGTAGTCTTCTGTTTCTACTGCAAAAATCTACCTCTCTGAGAGAAGAGAATTCTTTTATTCCCAGGCAAAATTTCACTATTTTTTAATGAGGAAGATAATACAAAAGAATAGATGAAAGTTGTTCTTATGAATTTCCCTAATACTTATGCTTAAGAGTTAGCAGTTTAATAACCTAAAACTGTTCTCATTTTATAATAGGAGTTTAGCTATTATTAACTAAAGATATGTATTCTTTTAATAAAATTCTATAAATCCCAAGAAAGAGT